>NC_083763.1:76217827-76227827 GCF_963514075.1 Conger conger | reverse complement strand
GACTCACATGGTGTCTGCCCTCAGGACTTTCTCTGAAAGGGGGCCAAAAGTCTTTAAAAAAAAAAAAATTCTGAAAAAAAATTATAAAAGTTCTGTCACTAGTAGTGAGAAAATGGGAGCCTGTCACTAAACACACACAAAAAAAACACACACAACGGGGAATCCATTACATTACAGTTATTCAGCTTACACCTTTGTCCAAAGCGACTGACAGTTTGATTAGACTAAGCAGGGCACAATCCCTCCTGGAGCAATGCGGGGTTAAGGGCCTTGCTCAAGGGCCCAACGGCTGCGCTGATCTTATTGCGGCCACTCTGGGGCTTGAACCGCCAGCCACCGATCATGTACCTTCGGCACTAGGTCGTAGGCCACCCCTTCTCCTGTACGACCGTGCGATCGTTTGCAGACAGTCCCCTCTGTGGCACTGCTTGATTATTTGCTAATTCCGTTGTCGTTGTTGGTAGACGCTCCCTGCCGTTTCAATCGCTGTGGCTGTGACATCTGCAACCAATCACAGGGGGGGCGGGGTACGCCCGGCGGCTCACGAGCACGTGATCACAAACAGGGTCTGGGGTATGATGGAGGAGTGAAAGGGGTAAAAAAAATTTACAAAAAGGGGGGTGGGGCAGGTTCTAAATCGCCCCAGCCACATCCTGAGGTCGCAGCGAATCAGAGGCCACGATGCACCGTCTCCGTAGCGACGTGCTGGAAACCCTGACGACCGGCGGAACGCAGAGAGCCTTCGCCGTCTGAGAAGTCACGGATCAGAACCCGGCGCTTCAAACTTTACGGGAAAAAAAAAAAAAAAGAAAAGAAAAGAGATAGAGTAAAAATGCCGCTGGTCTGGGGACGGGTTGCCGGGGGAAACGAGCCCCTGAGGGCCCCAGGCACAGAGCGACAGAGGGAGGAGGAAGAGAAACAGAGAGGGTGAGATGGATAAAGAGAGACAGATAGAGACAGGGAGGGGGGCCTGGGGACAAAAAGAGGAGGGAGGGAGAGAGAGAGAGAGAGAAAGAGAGAGAGAGAGAGAGAGAGAGAGAGTAAATGGGGGTGCTGGCAGGAGAGAGAATGAAAGAAGAGGGACAGAGAGAAAGAGAGAGACAGATAGAGACAGGGAGGGGGGCCTGGGGACAAAAAGAGGAGGGAGGGAGAGAGAGAGAGAGAGAGAAAGAGAGAGAGAGAGAGAGAGAGAGAGTAAATGGGGGTGCTGGCAGGAGAGAGAATGAAAGAAGAGGGACAGAGAGAAAGAGAGAGAGAGAGAGAGAGAGAGAGAGAGAGAGAGAGAGAGAGTGAATGGGTGAGATGGATAAAAAGAGAAAAACAGGGGGTGCTGGCAGGAGAGAGAGAATGAAAGAAGAGGGACAGAGAGAAAGTGAAAGAGAGAGAGAAGGAGTTTTGCCAAATGAAGTTTTGGTGCAGAGAAAAGCCAGAGCTGATATTTAACTCGTCACTACAGATGACACACACACACACACACACTCTCACACACACTTATACACACTCACACACACTCACACACTCACACACATACACTCACACTCACACTCACACACACACTCACTCACACACACTCACACACACTCACACACACTCACACACACTCACACACACACACACACTCACAGCAGAAGGCTGCCATGCAAGGCACCAATGAGCTCATCAGGAGCAATTGCGGGTCAGGTGTCCCGCCCAGCGAATGTGTGACTCTAGCGCCATGGCCCGCTGTCCGTTCTGGGGGTTCTGGGCCGTGAGTTCTGGTTCCAGTTCTCTTACCGTTCTGATACCAGAGCATCTGGAAGCCCGAGAGACCGGTGGAGTAGTCTGTCTTGAACACCATGTGCAGGGAGGAGCTGGTGGTGGTGTTGGGCGGCGGGGGCGTGTTCCCGCAGAACGTGCCAATCAGAGGGGCCTGCTCGTCTGGCCCGTTGTACAGCTGAAACCAGAGAAGAAGAGAGGCTGAGTGCCAGGCTCTGGAGGACTGAGGCCAACACCGGGTCCTCCTGTTTTTTAAATCAAAGATGTGACCGTCACAATCAGTAGAAGATAACAGAAGTTTAGCAGGAATTAAAAAATTTTATTTTGATTATATTAGGTGGAAATTTAAAAAAGAAAACATGGTTGTATGGAAAATATAAGCCACTGCCAGAGAGTAAGAAGGATGCTCCCATTGTAGTCATGGGGTGCAAAAAGGAAAAGAAACAAAACAACAAATTATGAGAACCGGCTGCTCATGTTGCAGCTGTCCTGGCACAGTATCCCAGGGTGTGTGAGTGTATGTGTGTTTGAGTGAGTGTGTGTGTGTGTGTGAGTGTGTGTGTGTGTGTGTGAGTGTGTGGGAGTGTGAGTGTGTGTGAGTGTGTGTGTGTGTGTGTTTGAGTGTGTGTGTGTGTGTGTTTGAGTGAGTGTGTGTGTGAGTGTGTGAGTGTGTGTGTGTGTGATTGAGTGAGTGTGTGTGTGTGCGTGTGTGTTTGAGTGAGTGTGTGTGTGTGTGTTTGAGTGAGAGTGTGTGTGTGTGAGTGTGTGAGTGTGTGGGAGTGTGTGTGAGTGTGTGTGTGTGAGTGTGTAGGAGTGTGTGTGTGTGCGTGTGAGTGTGAGTGTGTGGGAGTACGTGTGAGTGAGTTTGTGGGAGTGTGTGTGTGTGAGTGTGTAGGAGTGCGTGTGTGTGTGTGAGTGTGTGTGTGTGTGTGAGTGAGTGAGTTTGTGGGAGTGTGTGTGTGTGTGAGTGTGTGTGTGTGTGTGTGAGTGTGTGTGTGGGAGTGTGTGTGTGAGTGTCTGTGTGTGTGTGTGTGGGAGTGAGTGTGTGTGTGAGTGTGTGTGTGAGTGTGTGTGTCTGCAGTCAGAAGAGGTGACAGGAACACCAGGACGGCCGTCATCTGGGCTGGACGTCTGAGGCCAGCCGACTGTGGCAGGTCCAGCAGGGGAGATCAGAACCCCCCAGTCCACACTTATTTAATGATACAGAAACGCTGTTACACTGCAGCGATGCTGTGTGGGAGGATGGGACTGTGTGTGTGTGTGTGTGTGAGTGTGTGTGTGGGTGTGTGTGAATAAGTGTGTGTGTAAGTGTGTGAGTGTGTGAGTGTGTGCGCGTGGGTGTGTGTTCGTGTTTGTGTGAATGTGAGTGTGAGTGAGTGTGTGTGTGGGTTTGTATGTTAGTCTGTGTATGTTTGTGTGTGTATGTGTCTCAGTGTGTGTGTGTGTGTGTGTGTGTGTGTGTCTGTGTGAATGTGTGTGTGTGGGGGTGTGTGTGTGTGAGTGTATCACTATGAGTCTACAAGTCCAGCACTAAGAAGGAAGTTACCTCGGAGAGTAATCAGAAGAGAATATACTCTATTTCTGCAGTCCTGAATCAGCCGTATAACCACACCCAGGGTTGCCTCACACAACCTCCCCGGAATTAAGATCTTCCGCCGGGAGGGTGAGGGTGTGGGGTTAAAAGCCGTGCACGTTCCAAAAGAAGGTTCTGGAACTCAAGGACGGAGGGGAATTCGATCCGAGGGTAAACGCAACCAGATGCTGGGATCGTCTCCCGCATCAGGGTCAGCGAAAAGCTGGTTTCGCTTTCCCATAATGCACCCCCAACCCACGCCAGAGCACACTAAGAGCATAAGGCGTGATTACCCATGTAAAACTCATGTCATGTTTAGGTCTTTTTCTTCTGTTTACTATTTTTACTGTTTACAGGCTCAATGCATACTTCACAAACAGCATGGGATCCTGCATTACACACATTTATCATGTGAATACAGTATTTTATTTGTGATATACACACAAAAACAAAAATAACAATTTAATTTACTTGAAAAGTTATGGACAGTGCTTGCACACAGTATCATTGTACGTATATTATGTGACTTCAACTGATTAAGTACTTGGTACGTACTTACTCATATTGTGTGCTACCACTGTCCTCAATTTTGTACTGTAAAAAACAACGTGATTTTTCAGTCTACTTCCAATGTAGATTTTATTTTCTAGCTTGTCGCGCAAATAAATAAAATCACATCCAGTGTCATTGAGGTCAAAATGTATTCAAAGGAAGGGTCAAACCTGATCGTGGCCAATCAGAACAGGGTAAAGGACAAAGGGCCCTTCACATTCGGATCCGGAAGTTTAAATGTGCGTGGCGCGTGTTGGGAAGTCGGGGAAGCAGCAGGAACGCCGTGCAGCTGCAGCACAATGCGTGCGTGTGACACTACACACACAACGGGCCGTTCTGTCCAAACATAATGCATTTCACTCTGGAGTAAACATGTCTGTGTGATTCATGCCTGAAGGAACGTGATTGGGTTTTGGTGCCACTTTGAAATCTCTCTCTCTCTCTCTCTCTCTCCATTCTCTCTGTCTCCCTCCCTCGCTTTCTGTCTTAAAACTGTTGAATCGCTTTGCTGCCGTAGACCCACACAGATGAAGTGAAAATTAGTTTCACCACGGTTACAGTTAAGGTTTTCACACACAGGATCCTCATCGCAACCATTCCCTGATATTCCTGGCGGACTTCCACTAACTATCGATCCGGAACATAACGGAAAACAGCAATGAGGCTGACGATCCACTGACTGTCTTTGTGAATAGGGATTTTCGAGTACCAGATCGCTAAATCAGAGGCTAGTAGCCAAACAGGGGATGTGGCGGATCTAGAAAGGTTGATCATCTTGAACACATTACAGAGCCTCAAAATGGCCGCTCTAGAAAGATCATCTTAAACTCATTACAGAGCCATAGAATGGCTGCTAATCTGCTAACCCAGTGCAAACCAATGCACGTAATGCAGACAGAACAGGCCTTATGACTCACAGACTCAGTGCGGGTGGGGTGGGGGGGGGGGGTCCTTCAGCTGAATTAGTCATTCAGCAGACGGTCTTTACCGTGACAACAACCAAAAAAAAGTGCTTTTGCGGAGGATAGAAAGTGCTGTCGCGCTGTGGATCATGGAGAATGATAACGGACCGTATTAGAGTCAGAGCCTTTGTGGCAGATGGCACTCGACCGAACGGTCAAGGAACTTGTCAGAGCTTTTCAACGCGTTCGACAAATGCCGCTATTCAGACTTTCCGAGATGTCCGGCCGACAAACACAGAATCGAAAGGGAAAACTCAAGACTGAAGTTCAAAGTCTTGGCAGGCTAGCGGCCGCAACAGCCTTACAACACGGGAGCGTAAACGGTGTGTTGGAGTTGCCAGGGTTACCAGAAAGCCAAGCCAAAGCCGACACTTAAGTCTTTGGGGAGCAGCACCAGGATCAAACATTGGACAACGAATCAGGCACCCACCCACCCAACCCACCCCCAAAAAAAGGGCTAACCTCCTCCTGACCTCCCTAACACTGCCAAGCTAACACCGTTTAATGGCTGTGCCACTTTAAATTACAGCCAGAGAACTCTTCATGTCCCGCAAAGCATTGAATGTCTGAGAAGAAAAACACACTTTTAGTGATTTACAGGGATTTAAATTATCCAGAGGTTTAACCATGTTTACTGCAGCCTGGTTCTAGTCCAGACTGAGGACATTAGACGCAAAACATTTAATCACTGCCATGTTTTTTTGTTTTGTTCTTTCTGCTTGTCTTTACTCAGTCTTCCTTCTGCTTTAATGCAGGTGTCTCAGCTCGTTTTGTCCGTTAAGAGTTAGATTTAAACTAACTCCACTTCCTTTTCCTCTGTAACAATGACTCAGTGTGTGTATGTGTGCGTGTGTGAGAGAGAGTGTGGGTATGTGTGTGTGAGTATGTGTATGTATGTGTGTGTATATGTGTGTGTGTATGTGTGTGTGCGTGTGTGAGAGAGAATGTGTGTGTGTCTGTGTGTATATGTGTGTCTATGTGTGTATGTGCGTGTGTGAGAGAGAATGTGGGTATGTGTGTGTGTGAGGATGTGTATGTATGTGTGTGTATGTGTGTGTGTGTGTGTGTATGTGTGTCTATGTGTGTGTGTGCGTGTGTGAGAGAGAATGAGGGTATGTGTGTGTGTGAGTGTGTGTATGTGTATGTGTGTGGGCATGTGCGTGTGTGTGCATGTGTATGTGTGCAGGTGTGTGTGTGTGTGTGTGTGTGAGAGAGAGAATGTGTGTATGTGTGTGTGTGCATATGTGTATGTGCGTGTGTGTGCATGTGTATGTGTGCAGGTGTGCGTGTGTGTGTGTGTGAGAAAAGAAAAAGAGAGAGAGGTCAGTGATAGTCTCTCAGAGTGCAGATGTTTGTCTGCAAGTTTGGTTAAGTAAGCCCTTGAATGGGGCTGGAAATAGCCTTCCTGTCCCTCTCAGTGAGGAGACATCACCTGCTCTACATCCTCCAGAGCAGCTGCATAAATACAGACGACCTCCCCACAGATCCATCACCATAGAGATAAGAGGACAAGGCTAGATCTGACATCCTGTTCAGGAAGGCAACATGCATACTCATAGCAGGAAGCACTCCAGCAAAGCAAAGCAGAGGGTCTCAATGAGTTCTCCATGTTTTCAGCAGCACATTCAAGACCACCCAAAGGTGTCCTCTTATCTTTATGTCTATAGCATCGAAAAAACTAACCCTAAAAAGTCCCTGTGTGCCAAGCCTACTTGTAGAACATGTTCCCGGGACAGTTTCAATGAGAATCTGGAGCCTTGGGATGGAGCATTTCATAAAATCTGATTATTTAACCAACTTAACTTCCTTCAGACGAGTCCTGAGAGGTCAGATTACAGTTTGACATGTGACTTGAAGCAGCGTGACATCATCAAAGTGCAAAACACAGAAAATGTGTGTTTAGTTGTTAATTAATTAATTGATTCATTCATTGATTCATTCATTGATTCATTCAATAATTTCATCACTAAATGGGAGGTAGACATGAGATGAATGTGGACATTTTATGAATCCAACTGTTTGTGTGTCTGTCTGCCTGCCTATCTATCTGTCTGTCTGTCTGTCTGTCTGCCTGCCTGTTAGTCAGTCTGTATTTATGTATGTATGTAAAGTACAGTACATGACAGTACAGTTATTTAGCTGACGGTTTATCCAAAATGACTTACAGTTGGTTAGACTAAGCAGGGGACAATCCCTCCTGGAGCAGTGCAGGGTTAAGGGCCTCGCTCAAGGGCTGAAGAGTGGCACTGATCTTACTGTGCGATATGAGTAAGACCCTCGAGCATGGCCCTTAACCCTGCATTGCTCCAGGGGAGGATCGCCTCCTGCTTAGTCCAATCAACTGTACGTCGCTCTACTAAGCTGGATGCTGCCCAGGTTCGTATGTCTGTCTCACCCCTGGGCCTCACCTTGACGTAGTCATAGCCACAGAGGGAGTGGTGCTCCAGGCTGAAGGCCTGGAAGGTGTAGTTGATGGTGTTGCCCATAGACGCGTGGATGGTCCAACTGCAGCTGGAGGCATCGGGGTAACTGTTGGGGTAGTTAGGGCTCTCAATCACACCCCCGGTCTGATTGGCTATGACCATGCCGTGGCAACCTGTAGGGGGGGGGCAGACAGAGAGAGAGTGAGAGAGCGAAAGAGAGCAGAATAGAAAATGAGAAAGAGAGAGTAAAAGAGAGAGTGAGCGATAAATTATGACCAAAAGCATTAAGGGGCAGTGTGACAGTGGGTTCTTTGAGTGCAGACGGTGGAGATGACATGAATGGCCAATGCTGGCCTTTTAGACTGACTGCAGATTTCTAAAGATGAACGCAACATAAAAAGCCACACATTGCCAACCAGAGACTGGATTTTTAACATTACGTTTATTTTTTATTCAAATGTATTTAAGCTATGTTTTTTAAGGTTCGAGGTCACAAACATGTGACTAGAATGCTCTTAAATAGAACATTCTAATGCCACTTGGAATTTAAAGCAGCGGAGTTCTAGAACAGTGGCTTAGAATGTTGGGGGAATAAACATTCTAAAAAAGCTGCTCTTCAAAGGGTTAAAAGCTGCTCTTCAAAGGGTTAAAAGCTCCCGCAGACTGCCTCCAGTACCATCGTTTTCAGAGTGTATCTAAAAGACTCCCCTCGTCACAGTTCAAGTTAATGGTTGGGATTTATATAGCGCCAAAGCGCTGTACAATTGATGCCTCTCATTCACCCATTCATACACACACTCACACACACACAGCGATGTGGCTTAGGTGTCTTGCTCAGGGACACTTCGACACAGCCCGGGCGGGGGATCGAACCGGCAACCCTCCGTCTGCCAGACGACTGCTCTTACTGCCTGAGCCAATGTCACCCCTCTCAAGTGCGTGTGCGCTTCAGGAGAACTCTATTGGGGCCAAGTGGTCGGTTTTTACAAATTGTGCGACAGAGTTAGCTTTGATGTGTAACAACGGCCGAGGAAACAAAGAAGGGGTTCAGGGTTCGGAGCCAAAATGGCAGACGCTGGCTTCAGCTACGGAATCCTTGGCTCTCCGAGGCACTGTGGCGGGGGAAACAGAGGCGGGACAGGACAGCAAAGCACAAGCTGGGAATTCCTCGGCAGTCGGCTTCAACGCAGCCCCTCGGACCTGGCCCCCTGTCGCCAAGGAAACAGGACAATGGCCGCCGGCACTGCGCCTTCCTGGCACACAATGGCTCCGCTGCGCTCAGACCGACCACAGCAAAACGATCTTACTGTATCCATGGGCCGGGGGGGGGGGGGTGTGTCTCTGTTTCACAGTCACACGCAGAACAAGCAGCTGCTGTTATGGGGAGGATATTTGGGCTTTGATGAAGCATTATAGTTGTATAGAGCCTTTGTTTAAACTCACCGCCTTCCGTCACCCCTCGGCATTCACGCAGTCTTTATATCCACCACCTATCCTGAGAGCTCTGCTCTGTACTGACCAATCAGAATAAAAAATAATAATAATCTGTGAGCTGAGTCAAAAAGACAAGAGAAAATGAAGTTGATATTTTTCCAGATGCTTCCAGAATTTACTCCAGGTATAATTCTGTAACTCCAGGTGGAGGAGCGTATGATTGAGAGCTCCAGGCATGTTTAGATGTGCTGTTAAATGAGACAGATTCTCCTCTGGCATGTCTGGAAGCTTCCACAAGATATCTTGGCAAAAATATAGTTTTTTTGAAGTCAGCTTTTTTAGATTATTTGTTTTTTCTTGGGGGGGGAGGGTTTCATTCCTTTGTTCTAAAATTGAATTAAGAACATTGGCTAGACAGGGAACACACACTGTAAGCAGCACTAGGTTGAATTATTCCGGAACAATCTGAGGGGCCTCCACTTGTGCAGTGCAGTTAAGCCTGACAGTGTATGGAGTGTGAGTAGTTACTCGATGTGTAGGGGAGTAGTTACTCACTCTGTGTGTAAGGGAGTGTGAGTAGTAGTAGTTACTCTCTGTGTAGGGGGAGTGTGAGTAGTTTCTCTGTGTGTATAGAGTGTGTAGTTACTCTGTGTGTAGGGGAGTAGTTACTCACTCTGTGTGTATGGGAGTGTGAGTAGTAGTAGTTACTCTGTGTGTAGGGGGAGTGTGAGTAGTTTCTCTGTGTGTATAGAGTGTGTAGTTACTCTGTGTGTAGGGGAGTAGTTACTCACTCTGTGTGTATGGGAGTGTGAGTAGTTACTCTGTGTGTAGGGGGAGTGTGAGTAGTTACTCTGTATGTATAGAGTGTGTGTAGTTACTCTGTGCGTAGGGGAGAAGTTACTCACTCTGTGTGTAGGGGGAGTGTGAGTAGTAGTAGTTACTCTGTGTGTAGGGGGAGTGTGAGTAGTTTCTCTGTGTGTATAGAGTGTGTGTAGTTACTCTGTGTGTAGGGGAGTAGTTACTTACTCTGTGTGTAGGAGAGTGTGAGTAGTAGTTACTCTGTGTGTAGGAGTGTGAGTAGTTACTCTGTGTGTATAGAGTGTGTGTAGTTACTCTGTGTGTAGGGGAGTAGTTACTCACTCTGTGTGTAGGAGAGTGTGAGTAGTAGTTACTCTGTGTGTAGGAGTGTGAGTAGTTACTCTGTGTGTATAGAGTGTGTGTAGTTACTCTGTGTGTATAGAGTGTGTGTAGTTACTCCGTGTGTAGGGGGAGTGTGAGTAGTTACTCTGTGTGTAGGGGAG
>NC_083763.1:76210327-76212827 GCF_963514075.1 Conger conger | reverse complement strand
TTACAGAGGAGTGTGGTTAGGGTGGGTGGAGTAGGACAGCTTTAAAGCTTATTTTCCTCCTGTGTATAACTTCTGTCGGCAGTATAACTTCTGTCAAATGAAGCTGCCCAGGTGCATTTTGGGTAATGGAGAACCTATTTCAGTGGGTCCCTACACATTTGTCCCCACAAACAGGTCCCCAGAAATGTGTCCTCACAAATATGTCTGTACAGTGGAAACAAAATGTCTGTTCCCAGTCCGGCAGTGAGCAGGAACTCGTCACCAACACTGAGCAGTGGCTATCCAGACGATTGTGACCTCATCCTCACTGCTACCTCCAGCGATTCAGGAAAAAATCAAGGTAAATGCCCTGGCAAACCTTCGCTCGTGTAATCTGAGGTTTGCTTCCCATGACATTTACGGGGAGTCAGATCAGTTACTGTTTTCTGAAAAGGCAATGCAGGAAAATAATTAGGCTCCGGTCGCTCCAAACAACTGCTAACAGCAACATACTGTTCCACCACAATTTTTTTCCATGCAGTTCTGTGTCTACTAACAAGAAAACATTCCCGGCATGCTTCTTCGCCGCAATGAAAGGAGGTCTTTATGGGATGTGTGTTTTATAGGCTGTGATCGCCGAGGGGGCCGATCACCGCTGACCTTTCCCAAGCGCCAGAACTCACGATGCAAAACACGACCAGCGCTAAGATAAACGGCTCAATCTTCCTTCATACGCCACCAGCGCTAAGATAAACGGCTCAATCTTCCTTCATACGCGACCAGCGCTAAGATAAACGGCTCAATCTTCCTTCATACGCGACCAGCGCTAAGATAAACGGCTCAATCTTCCTTCATACGCGACCAGCGCTAAGATAAACGGCTCAATCTTCCTTCATACGCGACCAGCGCTAAGATAAACGGCTCAATCTTCCTTCATACGCGACCAGCGCTAAGATAAACGGCTCAATCTTCCTTCATACGCGACCAGCGCTAAGATAAACGGCTCAATCTTCCTCAATACGCCACCAGCGCTAAGATAAACGGCTCAATCTTCCTTCATACGTGACCAGCGCTAAGATAAACGGCTCAATCTTCCTTCATAAGTGACAAGCGCTAAGATAAACGGCTCAATCTTCCTTCATACGCGACCAGCGCTAAGATAAACGGCTCAATCTTCCTTCATACGCCACCAGCGCTAAAATAAACGGCTCAATCTTCCTTCATACGCGACCAGCGCTAAAATAAACAGCTCAATCTTCCTTCATACGCCACCAGCGCTAAGATAAAAGGCTCAATCTTCCTTCATACGCGACCAGCGCTAAGATAAACGGCTCAATCTTCCTTCATAAGTGACAAGCGCTAAGATAAATGGCTCAATCTTCCTTCAGACACGACCAGCGCTAAGATAAACGGCTCAATCTTCCTCAATACGCCACCAGCGCTAAAATAAACGGCTCAATCTTCCTTCATACGCGACCAGCGCTAAAATAAACGGCTCAATCTTCCTTCATACGCCACCAGCGCTAAAATAAACGGCTAAATCTTCCTTCATACGCCACCAGCGCTAAAATAAACGGCTCAATCTTCCTTCATACGCGACCAGCGCTAAAATAAACGGCTCAATCTTCCTTCATACGCCACCAGCGCTAAAATAAACGGCTCAATCTTCCATCAGACGCGACCAGCGCTAAGATAAACGGCTCAATCTTCCTTCATACGTGACCAGCGCTAAAATAAACGGCTCAATCTTCCTTCATACGCCACCAGCGCTAAAATAAACGGCTCAATCTTCCTTCATACGCGACCAGCGCTAAGATAAACGGCTCAATCTTCCTCAATACGCCACCAGCGCTAAGATAAACGGCTCAATCTTCCTTCATACGCGACCAGCGCTAAAATAAACGGCTCAATCTTCCTCAATACGCCACCAGCGCTAAGATAAACGGCTCAATCTTCCTTCATACACGACCAGCGCTAAAATAAATGGCTCAATCTTCCTTCATACGCTACCAGCGCTAAGATAAACGGCTCAATCTTCCTTCATACGCGACCAGCGCTAAAATAAACAGCTCAATCTTCCTTCATACGCGACCAGCGCTAAGATAAACGGCTCAATCTTCCTTCATACGCGACCAGCGCTAAAATAAACGGCTCAATCTTCCTTCATACGCGACCAGCGCTAAGATAAACGGCTCAATCTTCCTTCATACGTGACCAGCGCTAAGATAAATGGCTCAATCTTCCTTCATAAGTGACAAGCGCTAAGATAAACGGCTCAATCTTCCTTCATACGCGACCAGCGCTAAGATAAACGGCTCAATCTTCCTTCATACGCCACCAGCGCTAAAATAAACGGCTCAATCTTCCTTCATACGCGACCAGCGCTAAAATAAACAGCTCAATCTTCCTTCATACGCCACCAGCGCTAAGATAAAAGGCTCAATCTTCCTTCATACGCGACCAGCGCTAAGATAAACGGCTCAATCTTCCTTCATAAGTGACAAGCGCTAAGATAAATGGC
>NC_083763.1:76195327-76202827 GCF_963514075.1 Conger conger | reverse complement strand
ACGCACTGGCGGTTGTGGGCGTAGTTGTCGGGCCAGTTCGGGGAGGTGATGAAGCCATCGCTGTCCGTGTACGTGCCCCCACATCCCGGGGCGGCTGAGCGGAGAAGAGACACCCCGGGTTTTGCTCACGCAAATGCGACCGTGCGGATTGTGGCGAAATGTGTTTGCTTAGAGCACAGGCTAGGCTAGGCTAGGCTAACTGTGTGGACAAGCGGGGGGATGTGTTTGTTTAGAGCACAGGCCAGGCTGGGCTAGGCTGTGTGGATGAGTGGGGAAATATGTTTGTCTAGGCAACAAGAGGGATCAAATGCATAGATGCTGGTGGTGGAAACTTTGTAAAAACATCCAATCCCCCCAACCACTATTATCATATTATATTGGATAGCACTTTTTGGATATCTAATTCAAAAAACCTGTACCCACACCGACACTTTTATATTGCTGGACAAGAGCTGAAGCAATATAGGCCAATATCCCTGCATAAAAAGTGCAACCTCAATGTCCCTCCCCAGGAAACAAGCCAGCAACACTCTGGTTCCACAGCAAAAGCACAACCCTGCTTCTGCATCCCCTCCGGAAACCATGATGGTTGTTTTGCTGTAACCACAAAAACAAGCTCATCAAAACTAGTCTTCAATATGGAATGAGCAATTCAACTGAGATCAGCACATCATAACAAACGATTAATCTTTGGTCCCTTGTAAAAATAAAACTTCCCCAAAAACAACAGTCATTATAAAGGGGATTAAGGAACTCACAAACGTGGTATCATACATTCTTTACTGCCTTTTTAATTTGATATGACACTTTTATGAGTGTGTTTATATGTGTTTATATGAATCCGCCATAGCGCATTCTGCCAGTTTCCACAGGCCACACAAACAGCACTGCGGCATTCCTAAAATCAGCGGCCATCTTCTATAACTACACAAACCTTTTGGGGTACTTTTCACTCCACATTTTACACCCGTAATTAGGAAGTGTACGTGTGGAGCCTGTCCCATTCCAGTCACGTTTTCGGTCCATGTCTGCTGAAATGTGCTTCCTGCTCACAAAACACGCCCGTACTTTACCCAACCTCATTATCTCCTCCTCACTCTCACTTGACAGCGTGGCTACTTAAACCTGGATATTATACTTAAGCCATTCAGCATGAGTATGTTGCTTCAGGATGCAACAACACTGTCCTACCCGAGAATCTAACCTGTAACCTTTTGTTTTCAACGCCAGGTCGTACACCCCTACATTACACTGCTGCACACATTCTTTCCACCAAATCACTGTCACCGTCACCCCCAAAAACATATCAAAATGTACCACATACACCCCTCTATCCTTTCTGTAGTCACATGTGAGGTGGTGTAGGTGACAAGGAAGCCCCAGAATGTACCCCATACACCCCTTTCCCCTCCGTCTACGCACAGCGCGAGGACAGCACCTATACCACCTGTGTACTCACAGGGCGAGGTGGTATAGATGATGTGGAACCCCATAATGCACCCACACGACCCTATGTCCCCTCATACGCACAGTTAGAGGTGGTATAGGTGATGTGGAACCCCATAATGTACCCACATGACCCTCTCTCCCCTCGTACTCACAGTTAGAGGTGGTATAGGTGATGTGGAACCCCATAATGTACCCACAGGACCCTCTCTCCCCTCGTACTCACAGGGCAAGGTGGTATAGGTGATGTGGAAGCCATGGTCGCTCACACCGGAGTCTGAGTGGAAGTGGACCCAGGCGGTGGGTCCGGTGGTCTGGACCGGAGCGGGGGAGACCGTGCTGCAGAACCTCCCCAAAACAGGGTCCTCAGACAGCAACCCGTCCCGAATCTACAGCACCGGAACAGGGGGGGGGGGGGTGAGCATCAGAAACACGCCGCCAAGTCCCAGCATGCACTCCACCACTGCCAGACGCCCTCGCTAACCCTGTGAAGAGTAGGCTCTTTGGAATGTTTTTTCAACATTCTAAGCCACTGCTCTAGAACGTTCAATTGCTTTCACTGATCAGGGTTGACTGTTACATTCTGCATTCTATTCAGATTTTTTGTGACCTCACAACTTGCAGGGTTGAACCAGGCAACATCTGGCAACATCTGGCAACATCTGGCAACATTTGGCAGATGCCCTCATGCAGAGTATGATGAAGTGCAAGATCATAACCAGGGACAAGTGTGCTGAAAGACCCTTGAGGGAAGTAAGGTTCCAAGTGCTAGAGTGATCCCATACAGTTTATAAAAACTTGAACCCTTGTAATATATAGGCCAATATCCCTGCATAAAAGGTGCAACCTCAATGTCCCTCCCCAGGAAACAAGCCAGCAACACTCTGTTTCCACAGCAAAAGCACAACCCTGCTTCTGCATCCCCTCTGGAAACCATGATGACTGTTTTGCTCATATCATTAATCTGTAACCACAAAAACAAGCTCATCAAAACTAGTCTTCAATATGGAATGAGCAATTCAACTGAGATCAGCACATCATAACAAAATAAACTTGAACCCTTGTAATAAACAGATAATAAACTGACCACAAAGCAGCAATTAAACAGTTCTGGCAAACATAACACTATGAATAGTAGAACCAGTATACATAAGTGCGACATTTAAAAAAGCATGTGATAACATGCAACACACATTTTTGTGTTACTATCTTTGTGCTATTTTCAAGACAATTTTGCACAGTATGTGTTAGCAAGGGAGACTAATTTAACACAAGCTGCGTTTAAAGTAACACAAACTGTGTTGTCCTTACCTAGACATGGGGGTGCCATTGACAACAATAAGGTCACATGAATTGGCATTAACTAATGTAGTGGTTAGTATGTATTAACGATGTACAAATACATAAACGAAGCTGAACAGCTTAACATTTCAGTAGTTAGATAGTTGACAACTACATTAGTTCATGCCAATTCACCTAACCTTATTGTAAAGTCTTACGACTGATGTTAATGCTCCTACATAAAATTAACAGCTTTTATTTTGACTGTACAAGGCTGTTTATGTAATCTTTTCATAAGAGACCATGGGGACCAGAACGACTCTCTGCGCATCATGCACAGATCACATGAGCCTCCCCTGATGACATCACAGTGCCTCACCTCCAGGTAGTCATAGTGACAGTTGTCATGGTGCTCCAGGCTCAGGGTTGCAAAGGCAAAATGGATGAGTAGGCCTGGGTTGGCGTTCACTGTCCAGTAGCAGTCTCGGTTCGGAGGGTAGTTACCAGGGTAACCAGGTGAGTTTATGGACCCATACAGGTCGGTCAAGGCCCCCCCACAAACTGGAGAAATAAAAATAAGGACACTTATTGCCTAGTATCCAATAAACATTCACGCATGTGTGGCAACATGAGGACGGTTGGAGAAGTCTTTTCTGGACGTTTCTATACACAATCTGAGTATCTCACAAGAAGCATTTCAATTCACTCAATGACTGGAATGAGTGTTTAAAACGGATGCTTAATTCAAAGCTTGGACAGTCATGTGCGACCCGTTTCAAATTCAGAACATTCACCTGGTACCAGCCTCAAATCTAGAACATCGGTTACCTGTCTCAAAGCCAGACCTTACAGTACCTGGTACCTGTCTCAAAGCCAGACCTTACAGTACCTGGTACCTGTCTCAAAGCCAGAACACCACTCTATCAGTACCTGGTACCACTCTATCTGTACCTGGTACCTGTCTCAAAGCCAGAACACCACTCTATCAGTACCTGGTACCTGTCTCAAAGCCAGAACACCACTCTATCAGTACCTGGTACCTGTCTCAAAGCCAGAACACCACTCTAACAGTACCTGGTACCACTCTATCAGTACCTGGTACCTGTCTCAAAGCCGGAATGCTCTATCAGTACCTGGTACCTGTCTCAAAGCCGGAACGCTCTATCAGTACCTGGTACCTGTCTCAAAGCCGGAACGCTCTATCAGTACCTGGTACCTGTCTCAAAGCCGGAACGCTCTGTCAGTACCTGGTGCCTGGGCCTGCCAGGCCACAGTGAAGCCGTCCCCGGTGACGGAGTGGTCGGATCGGAACCAGAAGTACAGGGCATTGTGGGAGCTGAAGAGCTCCGGCGGGACGCTGTTGCCGCAGTAACGGCCGAGGGGGTGGGCCCCGGCGCTCTCCCCGTCGTGGATCTGCAGGAAGTCGTAGTTGCAGTTGGCGCTGTTCTCCAGGTGGAAGAGCGGGAAGGTTATCCGTATGATCTGCACAGAGAGAGAGAGAGAGAGAGAGAGACAGGAGGGAGGAGAAAGGGAACGAGACATAGGGGGGGGAAGAAGGGGAGAGAGGGAGGGGGGAGAGGGGTAGAGAAGGGTAGAGAGAGAGACTGTTGTTATTTTGGCAGTTATTATTGCATTACTGTGTCATTATTAATGCTATTATGACACACAGTATGTGTATCTTTATTCTAGATACCTGTATATACAATCACATTATTCCCTTATCATTCTTTGTTTTCTCTCTGTCTGTTTCACATGTTCCGTGCAAATTTGAATTTGAATTTGAATTTGAGAGAGTGCGAGCAAGAGAGAGAGGGAGAGAGAGAGAGAGAAAGAAGTGGGGGGGGAAGGGGGCGAGAGACACAAAACTGCGAGACGTAGACATAGCGGTTGAACATCCCCCACATGAAGACCTCTCTGATTTGCCTCCGTCTGTTTGACGGCGGAGAGAAAATGTCCATTTTTGATTCGGCTGTTGTTTCCGTGACCAGGCTCATCGTGGTCGATGAGGTCATGTGGTGTGACCCTGGACTGACCTTGTCTGGGTCCACCCGTATGACCCAGGCACAGCTCCTCCCGTGGGGGTACCCCTGCCCACTGTTGGGATACGAGAAGGTGCCGGTGGGGCCCATCAGGTACCCTCCACACGCTGCAGCACAGGGGGGTCAGATGGGGTCAGATGAGGTCACATGGGGTCACAGGGGGGTCACATGGGGTCACATGGGGGTTACATGGGGTCACAGGGGGGTCACAGGGGTCACATGGTCATACACACATGCAAACACAGACACAATCACACACACACAGTCTCATACACACACACATATCCTCACACATAGTCACACACACACACACACACACCTTGCTGCGCAGTCTGACACTGTGGTCCGGTCCAGTGGTCTGTGCAGGTGCAGGTGTATCCGTTGATTCCGTCGACGCAGGTGCCCCCGTTCTGGCAGGGGTTGCTGACACACTCGTCAACGTTCTGGTCACAGTTGGTCCCCGCCCATCCCGGGTCACATGTGCAGACGTAGCCAGTGGTAGTGCTCTGCAAACGCACACAGCGCACAGAATTACACAACCGCTGCGTCTTCGACCGGGCAGCGCTTTACATGACAGCGATGCCTTGACAATAACTCACATTACTCACAAGTTACTCGAGGAAGAGTAAGGTGCTGAGCAGTGACGTTTATAACATTCTCACAGTTCCACCTGAAAAAGGTAGTTTGTGAGTTCACTTCTGACTTCAGGGAGTGAGATAGCAAATATGTGATTTGAATGTTCTAAACTGAACATTCTAATGCTGATGTAACAATCACTACTTCAAAGGGTTGAACATAATGTAACTATAACCTTGTTGGGTGCATTCTGGGTAATGTAGTCTGGGTTGCGGGGGGTGTGTGTACTTGTAGTATTTGTCGACCTAGTGGGCCATCACACACACACACACACAGTGGGAATCGCAATGACTCCTGAGCAGCCTAATCTCTACCACAGCTAACAAAAAGAATATAACAAGGGGGGATGACCCCGCAGTCACCCAATTAAAGCCTCATCTCTGAATTCTCATTTCCCAGCAGCCAGAACGTTGTCATCGCCGCCAGAAAAAGCACACAGCACCCTACTGTGCATTCATGCACAGATCAAGGAAAAAAGGAAAAAATGTGGACACCAAACGGAGTCATTCAACCCACAAAATGCTTTCACACAGCGGGAAGGCACTGAGCTGAGAAAGGGGAGGATTTGGCCTGGTGTTGATGAGGGCCTGGGTTAGAGCTCTATACACCACTGATCAGGCCTTACTCACTCCAAGCCCGGGGAATGTGTGTGTGTGTGTGTGTGTGTGTGTTGTGTGTGTGCGTTTATTTGTGTGTGTGTTTGTGTGAGTGTGTGTCTGCGTGTATTTGTGTGTTTGTGTGTGTGTGTGTGTGCGTGTGTGGTGTTTGTTTGAGTGTGTTTGTGTGTGTGTGTGTGTGTGTGTGTGTTTGTGTGAGTGCATTTAGGACAGTAAAGACTTGGTTGCCACAAAGCCACTGTCCAGCATTGAAGTTACACTCAGTGAGCACTTCAACCCTTGTGTCGTCTTAAAGGTCAAAAATGACCCATCACTATGTTTAACAGCAGAGAAAACCCCCTAAATTATCTTTTTTCAACTTGAAATTTGATGACAAAGTCACAGGTTAAATTAAGCTGCTTTCTTTTAGGGGTTTAATGAAGGCAGATAATTTTTTACCCTTAGGACAAGGGGAGTATACAGAATGTTAAGACTACACAAGGGTTAAAGGGTATTAGACTCGTTTTTTTATTAAGTTTTATTTAGTTCTGCTGCAGTACCTATCCACTGAGAGGTTTGATGCGTTGTGTGTTCATAGATGCTCTTCTGCACACCACAACGTGTGGTTATTTGCATTACTGTCACTTTCCTGTCGGCTTTGACCAGTCAGGCCATTCTCCTCTGACGTGTCTCATTAACGGGACGTTTCTGTCTGCAGAACTGCTGCTCACTGGATGTTTTTCGTTTTTCGCACCGTTCTCTGTTGTTTCGCACCAGAGACTTGTGCGTGAGATCAGCAGTTTCCGAGATACTCAAACCACCCTGTCTGGCACCGATAATCATTCTACAGTCAAAGATGACATTTTCTCCCCATGGTTGGTGTGAACATTAACTGAAGCCCCTGACCCGTATCTACATGATCGTATGCATCGCACTGCTGCCATACGGACTCACCACACACTGGCCGTTGACGCAGGGGTTGTTGCTCTGGCAGACGTCGCTGACCTGGGAGCAGCCCGCGGGGCCGTACCCATTCCCCACATACCCCGGGGGGCAGGTGCAGGTGGGTATGGTGCTGCCTGGGGGGGCAGAAGGGTGTGGGGGGGGGGGGGGGGGGGGAGACACAATCAACACAACAGCTGAAAAAAAGGACCCATTGCAGTTATTCAGCTGACACGTTTCACGTTTCCCGACGGCTGCACTGATCTTATCGTATGCCTCACAGGTAAGTTGGGTGGTGCAGGTAGGAGTGGAGCAGCAGGTGGGGACATGAGAGACAGGTAGTTGCAGGTGAAGCAGGTAGGTGCAGTTGGAGAAGGTGAAAGCCTCATGCCATGTTGTTTGTGAGATGAGATCTTTATTGTTCTCAGTAAGAAGCTTCCGGAAGGTAGTAAAAGTTTAAAGACCTTTATGCTTTTATGGTAAAAGAGAGCCACTGGTCATGAGGTGGCTAATGTGACATTTATGAGTGTTTTATAGTGTGCTGTCTTTTGGATGCATGT
>NC_083763.1:76187827-76192827 GCF_963514075.1 Conger conger | reverse complement strand
ATCAACCAATCATCTGACCAACCAGTCAACCAGGAACCAATCAACCAATCAGCTGACTAACCAATCAACCAATCCACTGACTAACCAGTCAACCAGGAACCAATCAACCAACAAATTAATGCAGTACCAATTGATGGCAAGATTACTGTTTTCACCCATATGAACTGTATATAGAGAAGTACATACACACCCACACACACACACACACACACACACACACACACACACATGCATATACATATACACTCATATACACACACACACACACACACACACACACACACAGATGGAAGGTCCTTCCACCCCCCCTGTGTGCTTCACTGATCTCAGGCCTGGTGCATTCCTCAAGTAAACACATTGAGAAGCCTCCAGTGGTTCGCAAACCCCCAGCAGCCTCCATCCAATCAGCATTGGTGCCCAGCTTTGGGTCAAAATGAACTTTCATTTCCTGGGGCTTTTTTCTCCTCCCTAACGTTTTTCGAGAACTGCCATAATTAAGAACAATTTCAAAGATAAGGAGAAACCGCTGGTTGAATCCAGGGCTGTGTTTCTGCGGGCACAGATGGGTGTAGGTGCCACCTACATGTGCGCCCACCTGGTATTCACTCAGAAACGGCCGAGTTCCCCACATCAAACAAAACACAAACAAGCTTTCTGTCCTCTCCGGAGGTCCCTCCGCAAAGGCCCAGCCGCGGGACGATTATCCCCCGCTCTCCCGCCCCCGGAGTGAACACACAAATGAATAGGTAAGCAGAGAGACGTATAATCTGCCTTCTGTGTCCGGCACAGAAAGGGCCTGCGGGTCTCTGAAGATCGGAGATCTCCACCCAAGCACGAGGGCATGGCGAAAAAAACGGCGAGTGGCTTACAGTGCTACGACTGACTCCTCTACCTTGTCGACCGTTTTAAGACATTCTGTCATTCACCTTCGCTTGAAACAACCCTCCCTTCACAACCCTCCCGCAAGGCACCTCTAGCCAGACACCCACCCACCCCCACAGCACAGACATCCTCACTTCCTTGTATTTCCACTGTCCTTCCTCGTGACAAACACATCCCATGATGCTGTCTGAACACCCACTGCCGCAGGGTTACCCCGGACACACCCCGCCATGAACGTGCGTCGAGCCGGCCGTCGGCTCCCTGTGAACCCGGAGGCTTGTCACTCCGCCATGGGAGCTCGGAGTCACGAGCTTCCCGTTGGTCGCCACGTAGCAACCGTTCATGTGACCGCAGCTGGCGAGAAGCAGTCGCTCAGCTTCAGTGCTACTCGGTGAAATTAAAACAGACATGAAAATGAATTTCGGAGTTGACTGTCCTTCACCGCTGTTGTGTATTTTGACATTTCAGCCAGTTTGAATGACAGTTTCCTTCTACTTGGCCACTTGAGGTCTGAAATGGTACCCAACTTTCCGATTCATAAACCCAAGTTCACAGGCTGCAACTTTCCTGGTGGGAATGTCGGAATTACACGCTCCAGAGGTATCTGGAGTGCAGCATATAGGATCTATATAGCTGGAGTAGAACCTTCCACTCCCATTGGTTGGTAGGGGAGCACACAGGGCTCAATCAGCCAATGAGATGCAGCCACAGGTTGGGAACCGAAGCAGAAGGACCCTGCTGTGTCAAAAACAGAACACTGCACTCTGATTGGCTGAGGGGGTGAGAGGGGGCGTCAGCAGCCAATGGGACGCACCTAAGGGGCAGGAGCCGCAGTAGAAGGACCCCGGCGTGTTGAAGCACTGCACGGGGGGGTTGGTGGAGCAGGGCTTGCTGGGAAGGCTGCACTCATCCACGTCCTGAGTGCAGGCGGGGCTTCCGGTGGGCGACGCCCACCCCGCATCGCAGATGCACTTATACTTTGGCTGATGGACAGATGGACAGACAAGGTTTATTAGAACTGTGTGTGGGTGTGTGAGTGTGTGAGTGTGTGAGTGTGTGTGTGTGAGTATGTGTGTGAGTGTGCGAGTGTGTGCATGTATGTGGGTGTGTGAGTGTGTGTCTATGCGTGTATGTGTGAGTGTGTGTGCCTGCGTGTGTGTGAGTGTGTGTGTGAGAGTGTGTGCATGTATGTGGGTGTGTGAGTGTGTGTCTATGCGTGTATGTGTGTGTGAGTGTGTGAGTGTATGTGTGAGTGTATGTATGTGTGAGTGAGTGTGTGTGTGAGCGTGTGTGTGAGTGTGTGAGTGTATGTGTGTGTGAGTGTATGTGTGCGTGAGTGTGTGAGTGAATGTGTGAGTGTGTGTGAGTGTATGTGTGTGTGAGTGTATGTGTGTGTGAGTGTGTGAGTGTGTGTCTGAGTGTGTGTATGTGTGAGTGTATGTCTGAGTGTGTGTGTGTGTGTGTGTGAGTGTGTGTGAGTGTGTGTCTGAGTGTGTGTGTGTGTGTGAGTGTATGTCTGAGTGTGTGTGTGTGTGTGTGAGTGTGTGTGAGTGTGTGAGTGTGTGTCTGAGTGTGTGTGTGAGTGTATGTGTGTGTGAGTGTGTGAGTGTGTGTCTGAGTGTGTGTGTGAGTGTATGTGTGTGTGAGTGTGAGTGTGTGTGAGTGTGTGAGTGTGTGTCTGAGTGTGTGTGTGTGTGTGTGTGTGTGTGTGTATGTGTGTGTGTGTGTGTGTGTGAGTGTGTGAGTGTGTGTCTGAGTGTGCGTGTGAGTGTATATGTGTGTATCAGATTGGATACCTGGTTGGGTGTGACTCTATCAGAGTCGATGCAGAGTCCGTGCTCACACAGGTCCTGTCCCCCGGCCTGACAGTCATCATAACGAGAGGTGCAGTGTGGGCCGTGCCATTCCGCAGAGCAGGTGCAACTGAGGGAGGGGTAAAGACCATGAAGTAAGATGAGACAGACAGACAGACAGACAGACAGACAGACAGATAGATAGATAGATAGATAGATAGATAGATAGATAGATAGATAGATAGATAGATAGATAGATAGATAGATAGACAGACAGATAGGTAGATATATAGACCGACAGACAGATAGATAGATAGATAGATAGATAGATAGATAAATAGACAGACAGATAGATAAATATATAGACAGACAGACAGATAGATAGATAGATAGATAGATAGATAGATACAGATAGACAGACAGATAGATAGATAGATAGATAGATAGACAGACAGACAGACAGACAGGCAGGCAGGCAGACAGATAGATAGATAGATTGATAGATAGATAGACAGACAGACAGACAGGCAGACAGACAGACTGACAGACAGACAGACAGACAGACAGACAGACAGATAGATAGACAGACAGACAGACAGACAGACAGACAGACCGCTCTCTGTAAACATGTATTAGTCTTTGTACAGAGAAGTGGTGTGAGCTCCACATGAGTGTTCCTGGAGAGGCCTCTTGGCATAACGCGACTCAGCGTATCCGCGCCTGTTCTGGCCGCGGGATACTTTTCCTGGCACGGGACCGGGTGGCAGTGCCCAGGACGGCTCCAGGAGGTGCGTTACAGCGTGTTCCCAGCCCCCGGCCAGGTAAAAAGTGTGAAACCTGGCTCCCCCAAAACACAATCTTTCCCCTTTCACAACAATGTACCCATGCATTCTACAAAGACTTTTTTTTTTTTTTTACTGAATTTGGATTCTATATGAGGAATTAATACTCTCGCGCCATTAGCACACATGGCCAGAAACAATGGGAGTCAATGTGTACGATTGGCATCGAATACAATACGAGTTACTCACTCCTGTCCAAGCCGGTCAGCCATTTTGGCTCAGACATTCGCCATCTAGAACACTGCACTGTTACAGAAGCTGATTACACACAGTGAAATCACCACCTCTGGTGTCCGGGGTCTGAATCGGTTGCCAGTTTTAAAGGTGAAAATAAAATTCAGCAGCCAATGCCGGCAATCCACGGGCGAGAGTAAATTGCAGTAGTTGACAGATTATGCAGCACTGTGCAAACTCTTCCGCGCATTGAAGCACTGCCTCAACACTCAATTCAATACAATTCAATTTTATTTGTATATTACTTTTTCCAGAGACCGTCACAAAGACACTGTACAGAGTAGCAGAAGGTAAAACACGGTTAAATATATCCTGTCACACATTCTATTAACAGAGTCAGGCAGTAGAGAGACACACAGGTGCTTTACCTGTCAGGGTCAGGCAGTAGAGACACACACAGGTGTTTTACCTGTAAGGGTCAGGCAGTAGAGACACACACAGGTGTTTTACCTGTAAGAGTCAGGCAGTAGAGACACACACAGGTGTGTTACCTGTAAGAGTCAGGCAGTAGAGACACACACAGGTGCTTTACCTGTAAGAGTCAGGCAGTAGAGACACACACAGGTGCTTTGCCTGTAAGAGTCAGGCAGTAGAGACACACACAGGTGTGTTACCTGTATGAGCCAGGTGTGTTGACGCAGGTAGCGCCGTTCTGACAGCCCAGTGGCGTTCCCGTGTAGACCTGACACTCGTTCATGTCATTGGAGCAGAGGGGACCCTGGAACACACGAACAGGTGCTCAGCGCAGAGATCAGGGGCACGTTCAATCTGGAAACGTTTCGTTTTGCCATGGTTTCTGTGTTGAACTATATGTTTTTTGCCCAATGGTGTTCAAGGTGTGTTTGCTCCTGTCTGGTGGGTGTGTCGGGGGTGTGGCCAGAATCAATAATGATGAAGGCCTGTGGTTTAAAGGCTGGAGAATGCCTTCTTGGATGCCATAGGAGCAAACCGTACTATGTCAGTCAGTCAACAGGATGTTCAGCGCCCCTCCATTTCTGTTTAAATAAATGCTTTGCCACGTTTTGTTGTGGCCCAGACTCACCAGGGAAAAACCAGAGACCGATGTCCCATACAGGAGACAAAATGAATTGGCAGGTCTTTTGAGGCCTAACTTGATGAGCATTTTGTTGCAGGTGAATGGATTATAATGGTAATTTGAGGGTCATTACAGCCTCTCTGTGCTGATTGGCTCTTTGGGGGTCAGTATGGTTTCTCTGTACTGTGACTGGTGATCCTCTCACCTGCCAGT
>NC_083763.1:76160327-76180327 GCF_963514075.1 Conger conger | reverse complement strand
TGTCTCCTGCTTAGTCTAATCGACTGTACGTCGCTCTGGATAAGAGCGTCTGCCAAATGCCAATAATGTAATGTAATGTAATGTAACTTCAGGAGCGGAGTTTGAAAGGTAAAGGTTCTCTCAGGACATGTCTGATGGAACACACTGGGGGGAGTTTTATGAGCTGCGAGCACAGTCAGGCCTCCTAAACTTGGAAAATCCGGAACAATCCTCCGACGTTAAGACCATCTGGGGACCGACTCGGAAAACCCCCTTCAGGAAAAAGCGGGGGTGCCATTCTTCCCAATAACGGAAAAAGAACCTCACCTTTCTGCTAGGGCTTCAAAGAGCACTGCTGGGCCGCACATAATGGTGAAAACTCCAAATGCCAGAGTGCAATAATGTGAGGTCTTTTTAAATATTCTTTATAAAAAACGTCAGTTATTTCCACATTTCTGTCTTTTTTCTGACGCACTCCCTACCCTGCGGCCGGTCAAAATGAAGCGTACAGTAGGTGTGCTTATATCATGTGTGAGACTGTTGTGTGCGAAAATCCCAGGAGATCAGCAAATTCTGAGATACTCAAACCACCCTGTTTGGCACCATCAATCATTCCACGGTCAAAGTCACTTAGATCACATTTCCTCCCCAGTGTAACATTTGGTCTGAAAAACAGCTGAACGTCTTCACCACGCCTGCAGGCTTTAAAGCAAATAGTTTCTGATTGGCAGGTTGAATATTTTCATTAATGGGGTGAATGCAAATATTCATTACATTACATTACATTATTGGCATTTAGCAGACGCTCTTATCCACAGGGACGTACAGTTGATTAGACTAAGCAGGAGACAATACTCCCCTGGAGCAATGCAGGGTTAAAGGCCTTGCTCAAGGGCCCAACGGTTGTGCGGATCTTATTGTGGCTACACCGGGGATTAGAACCACCGACCTTGCGGGTCCCAGTCATTTACCTTAACCACTACGCTACAGGCCGCTCCGATTTCACCCCATTAAGGCAAATCCTCCTCAACATCGCGGGTGCACAGGTCTACCTAATAAAGTGCTCGCTGAGCGTACACAGTGTGCGCGTCACTCACTGAAGTCTGAGGGGAAGCCCATCAGGTTGGCGATCTCGCGGGGGCTGAAGTAGCGCAGCCGCAGCCGGGAGAGCTGCTGGAGCTTCTGCTCGTCCGTCAGCGTGTCCAGGTCCGCGAATGCCGTCTCCACCTGGGAAACGGGGGGGGAACCGCCGCCATTAACGCTAACCGCTAACGCCTCCGCCCGACACACAGGGTAATGCTAATGCTAACGCCCCTACCCGACACACAGGGTAATGCTAATGCTAACGCCCCTACCCGACACACAGAGCAATGCTAACCGCTAATGGCTCCACCCAACACACAGGGTAACGCTAATGCTAACGCTTCTACCTGACACAGAGCATTGCCAACTGCTAATGGCTCCACCTGACACACAGGGTAATGCTAATGCTAACGCCTCCACCCGACACACAGAGCAACGCTAACCGCTAATGCCTCCACCCGACACAGTGTAACGCTAAATGCTAATGCCTCCACCCGACAAACAGACTAATGCTAACACCTCCACCAGGACACATAGGGCAATGCACATGCTAACAGCACCACCCGACACACAGGGTAATGTTAATGCTAACACCTCCACCTCACGAATATGGCTATGTCAATGCTAACCCCTCCACCCAATACAAATGGCAATGCTAATGTGAACGCCTCCACCCCGACGCACAGGGAAATGCTAACCCCTCCACCCGACACACAGGGCAACGCTAACGCTAATCCCTCCACCCGATACGCAGGGCAATGCTAATGCCTCCACCCGACACACACTGGGCTACGCTAATTCTAACGCCACCACAATAACCAACACCAGGAAATCTCATACAGACAGCAATCCCTTGTCTTCACATTCCGGAAAAGCATTCCATACCTTGGCATCCGTACAGGACTGCAGAACAGAGCCGGTTCCTTCCACATAGTGACCATATCTGGAGAGTCAGACAGAGGGAGACAGAGGGAGAGAGATGTTGAGCTACAACACACTTTTTTCCCCCGTTTCTCTTACCTTAAATTAGCTCATCGGTATCTTGCACACACACCTACATTTGTGTGGCAGCAGTGCAACACTTAAAATCATGTAGATACGGGTCAGATAAGGTTAATGTTTGCATCAACCATCAGAATGGGGAAACAATGTGATCTAAGTGACTTTGACTGTGGAATGATTGTTGGTGCCAGACAGGGTGGTTTGAGTATCCTGGGATTTTCACTCTAGACAACAGTCTCTAGAGATTGCAGAAAATGGCACGTAAAACAAGAACATCCAGTGAGCAGCAGTTCTGCAAACAAAAACGTCTTGTTCATAAGAGACGTCAGAGGAGAAGGGCCAGACTGGTCAACACTGGCAGAAGACCAATAAGTCTAAAATATAAGTCTAATAAATACCTAATAAAGTGCTTACTGAGTGTAGATGCAGTCCATATGCAAGTATATGACAGGTATACATCTATATGCAGGGATATGGCAGGGTGGTATATGACAGGGCGGTATATGACAGGTAAATATCTATATGCAGGCATATGACAGGTATATATCTATATGCAGGTATATGACAGATATATCTATATCCAGGTATATGACAGGTATATATCTATATGCAGGTATATGACAGGGTGGTATATGATCGGGCAGTATATGACAGGTATATATCTATATGCAGGTATATGACAGGTATATATCTATATGCAGGTATATGACAGGTATACATCTATATGCAGGTATATGACAGGTATATATCTATATGTAGGTATATGGCAGGGTGGTATATGACAGGTATATATCTATATGTAGGTATATGGCAGGGTGGTATATGACAGGTATATATCTATATGCAGGTATATGACAGGGTGGTATATGACCGGGCAGTATATCCATCCATCCATCCATTATCTGAACCCGCTTATCCTGATCAGGGTCGCAGGGGGGCTGGAGCCTATCCCAGCATACATTGGGCGAAAGGCAGGAATACACCCTGGACAGGTCGCCAGTCCATCGCAGGGCACACACACCATTCACTCACACACTCATACCTATGGGCAATTTAGACTCTCCAATCAGCCTAACATGCATGTCTTTGGACTGTGGGAGGAAACCGGAGTACCCGGAGGAAACCCACGCAGACACGGGGAGAACATGCAAACTCCGCACAGAGAGGCCCCGGCCGACGGGGATTCGAACCCAGGACCTCCTTGCTGTGAGGCGGCAGTGCTACCCACTGCACCATCCGTGCCGCCCCTCGGGCAGTATATGACAGGTATATATCTATATGCAGGTATATGACAGGTATATATCTATATGCAGGTATATGACAGGTATATATCTATATGCAGGTATATGACAGGTATATATCTATATGCAGGTATATGACAGGGTGGTATATGACAGGTATATATCTATATGCAGGTAAATGACAGGTATATATCTATATGCAGGTATATGACCGGGCAGTATATGACAGGTATATATCTATATGCAGGTATATGACAGGTATATATCTATATGCAGGTATATGACAGGGTGGTATATGACAGGTATATATCTATATGTAGGTATATGACAGGTATATATCTATATGCAGGTATATGACCGGGCAGTATATGACAGGTATATATCTATATGCAGGTATATGACAGGTATACATCTATATGCAGGTATATGACAGGTATATATCTATATGTAGGTATATGGCAGGGTGGTATATGACAGGTATATATCTATATGCAGGTATATGACAGGTATAAATCTAGATGCAGGTATATGACAGGGTGGTATATGACAGGTATATATCTATATGCAGGTATATGACAGGTATATATCTATATGCAGGTATATGACAGGTATATATCTATATGCAGGTATATGACAGGTATATATCTATATGCAGGTATATGACAGGTATATATCTATATGCAGGTATATGACAGGTATATATCCATATGCAGGTATAAGACAGGGTGGTATATGTCAGCTCGTACCCCTTGGTGAAACAGACGGACCTCCGGCAGGTGGGCCGAACGATGTCCATGAGCAGCGTGTAGCGGAGGAGGGTCTTCTGGGGCAGGAGGTACTGCCCCATGCCCCGCCCGACCCCACCCTCCTCTTCCTCCTCCTCCTCCTCTTCCTCCAGGTACTCCTGGATCCTCCGGACGGACTCGTCTGCGTCCTGACCCCTCTTCCTCTCCAGGTCCCGCGCGGTCTCCATCTTGTACAGGACACGCCCCTCCCCTGCCTCGTCACTGCTGCTCAGGCCCCGGGCGTGGCCGGGGGCGCGGCTGGGGGCGGGGTCAGGGGCGGGGTCCGGGGCGGGGTCTGCGGAATCAGGGAACGCCTCCAGGATCTGGCGTAAGGGGAGAAAGGAAGTCGCCTGTGAGAACCTCCTCGGTCTCAACATCATCATCATCATCATCATCATCATCACCATCACCACCATCATCATCATCACCACCATCATCATCATCATCATCACCATCATCATCATCATCATCATCACCATCATCATCATCCACGAGGGTGGATCCCAGTTCAATCATTTCAGGAAAATGGACCCAGAGTTCTATTCTTACATGTAAACATAAAAACGCCCCGATTAAAAATGGAACCGACTTACAAAGCTCTATAACCCCCATACTGCAGGGGTTCCCCAATTGTTTAAAATCCAGTACATGCAAGAATATATTTGATGGGACATCATGTACCACAGATAGATGGCAGATATGTACTTAAATACAAATATTTACAGGACAGTTATCATATTACCGTGGATGTATTTTGCGGTATATTACATTTCCCAGATGAATGACCATGATAAGCGTTATTAATTACTATACGAATGAATGAATGAAACAAACAAACAAACAAACAAACGTATGAATAAAAACAGCTACTGCACCTCTGTTGTTGTCAGGAAGGAGAAGGACCCCGGCAACGCCCTAGCGATCAGGAAGTAGCGCAGCCTGGAGTTCGGAATCCCAAGCTGTTGATTGGAGAAGAGAAGCCATGTGACTCATATTACATCCAATAAGGCTTCGGCTCCAGGATACGGGGGTTGGTTGGTTGGCGGACAAACACATACACACACACAAATGAGCGGTCTGTCACTTCTATGTATGGGATGTTCATGTTTTAACGCTGAGGAGAGGTTACGCTAGCGTTTGTGCAATGTTATACGATTCTCACACATGTCGGGGAGAGGAGGAACTCCTGGTAGCTGTACCCACAATCCTTCAGGGTCTTTACCAGAGCATCCCTGAGCAAAGAGAAAGAGAGAGAGAGAGAGAGAGAGAGAGAGAGAGAGGGAGCGAGAAAGAGAGAAAAAGAAAAAGAAAAAGAAAAAGAGACTGAAACCATGATCACCAGGCACTGCACTGAAACTGATACCTCCTCAGACACAACTCCTCCCAGAATGTGGTTGAGACACGCAGACATGCAAACACATCTACGTACACGGCTCCCTGCCGCCTGTATTCAGCCGTTTCAGGAGCGACCATTAAGGGGTTTCACAGCAGCACAGGAAGAGAGGTTAAGACACGGGCTCGTCCTCCCGCGTCTATTCCAAAATGCTACGCCCCTGTACCCACGATGCAAAGCAGCAAGAGGCGGGACCCAAACCCAATCAGCCTCTAAAGGAACGGCGTGAAACAGAAGCAATAAAACTCTATTTCCCAGCAGCCCTTGTGGGCACGTAACCACAGCGATGCCTGTCTCCCCCAGTTACCTGGCGGAGGAGGTCTCGAAGCCCTTCACGTTCTCCAGAAGCAGGAACCGAGGCCTCTTGGCCAATCTGTGGAGAGAGGGGGTGGAGTCACAGGCACGGCACTGCTCATTGGCTAATCCACACATGACAGACAGGAGGAGTTAAAATACTGATAAAAGTAGAACAGGAAGGAACATTACTTTCTGTGAGTTTTTCTAAATTGAGAGCAAATCAAAATGAAACTGGTCCCTTTTTAAATCAGATAAAAAGCCTCCTCTCAAAGGTCCATTATGAAGCATGCACGCACACACACACACACACACACGCGCAGGCACACACAAACACACACAGAATGAAAAGAAGATGATTGAGAAGACAGATGTGATGTCTTTACCTCGGCAGGATGTCGAGGATATACAGAAAGCTTTTTGTTCTGGGATCAGACACATCACCTTGCAATCCAATTCTACAGGAAGGAGGGAGGGAGGAAGAGGGAGAGAGATTGGTCATGCGTTTGTGGGACTTTATGACCATGATTAGCTCATTAACAGAATCAAATGTTTTTAATGAAAAAACGTTTTTTTTGAAGTTTTATATTGCTGGGCAAGAAAAACAGAGTGAACAAAGTATCCAGTGTTTAAGTATAAAGTGTTTAACTGAATCACCCCCTATGCTGATGGAAAGAACATAACCAACTAGCTGTGCCCAGCTTGTAATAGCCGTCCATCTGTGAGCCATTACGGGTGATTAGCAGAGACAGACAGGGGTCCACAGGGCCCATCCTACAGGGGAGTTTACCAGGAGCCTACAGTGCCAACAGACTGGCACACAGAACCTTCTGGAAGCTGATGAACAACGGACAAAGGGGATTTGTACAAGGAGCTAAACAATGTGTACACATACACACCGGCACAGAGACAGACACACAGACACACAGACACACACACACACACACATATACACACCGGCACAGAAACAGACACACACACACACCAGCAGAGAGACAGACACTCCTCATATTTACCTGGTGAAGGGTTGGCACGGAGGGCTCATGAGAATCATGTCAAAGTCGAGCCTGTTGAAATGGTCAAGGGTCAGACCCTGGAACAAATGTGACCGCATGTAAGAATTAATGGGACTCCTTCAGAAGGGCCATTCAACAGAAGGCCACGGAAAATCACACGGTAGCAGTCAGCCGTACTGAACTTGCATAAAACAGTCAAACATCAACCCCTCATAAACAGCCTTCCATGGTTCTTCAAACATTCTTTGTAGAGTACGGAAACCTGCTTTAATTACGATGCCTGACCAGCAATCTCTTCCAAGTGTGTGTGAGTGTGTGTGTGTGTGTGTATGTATGTGAGACAATAGCAGTAATTAAGAGGTCTCGGAGTGTGTGACTTTGTTGAGAGCTGAGGCCTGAGACCTTGAGTGACCTCTAACACGGTGCAAACCTTTGCCCTCTTATACGATGGCAAGAGTATTTAAACCAGGACCATAACTGCAACTGTTCCACTTCCAAATGTCAATTCAGCCCTCACCAGTATGCAGTTACACAATCTCTCCCCCCTCTCCACTCCACTCAAAGAACACACACAAACACACACACACACACACACACACACACACACACTCTTTCGCTGTCACCCTTACACACACACACTCACACTCACTCAATCACACACACACACACACAAACACTCACACACACACACACACACACACACACACACACTCACACTCACTCGATCACACACACAAACACAAACACACACACTCACTCGATCACACACACTCACACACACACTCACACTCACACATAGTGTTTGTAGCACCTCTGCTGACAGGTGCTGACAGAGCAGACAACCTTTACTCAGCCCTCACCCCACCTCCCACCAGTTACTCTTTCACCAAAAACACCCAATTAAAGCCTCATAAAGTCATCAGTACAATTATAAAGGGGGGGCTAGGGGGCCATGAGGAAACAGAACCAAGTCCCATAGCAGCAAGAAAATGAGGGAGATTACATTAGAATTTAGCTAATGCCACAGATTGTTGTTTTTACATTTCATACCGCAATCCTCCGATACGGCCGCCTATCGTCACTGAAAATACGAACGTCTAACTCAGACTCCAGACAGCGTCCTACGTTCAAAACATTTCTAATAATAAACGAATAGATAAACAAACTGCCACTACCCACAAGGCATCTGCTTTTTGAGCAAACAGCAGTTTGTACCGTTAAACGTTTTGGACTGTGGCGGTAGGGAGACATCGATTGACCGAAGAATGGATCTTGGCCCCGCCCCAAGCACCTGAAGCAGCGAATCGGTTCACATCGCTTCGACAAGGCTTCACGAAGCTGCTTCATTAGGGGGCACAAATCCTGGCCGGAATGAGGCCCCTCCTATGCACTCAAAATGGCGGTCATATCTACGACCATTTCCGCTGATCTGAGATCGGTGGCTGAGAAAATATGAATAAATAAATACAAATACAATACCCATCATGCACTACACCAACGTTTCACAGGCAGTGCCCACACGGAATGTGCTATGAACCCTGGGAGTTGGGGTACAGGCTACATCGCTATAGGAAACCCATTCAGTCTTTACTTGCACTCCACAACTGCCACTGAGGACAACAAGGTCATGTCCTCTGTAATTTATTTATTTTTTTAATTAAAATAAGAAATATCAAAGATACAAAATGCTACAATACGGTGATGCATGTCTGAAGCTGGCCAAGTGAGGTTAAAGTTATAAAATGCGTAACAACACTACAATTCATATTTACATTATCACGGTCAGTCATAGCGTTGGCCCCTCCCCATGAATCGGCAGCTGAAACTCTCAAACCCTTAAATGTCCTCGGGGACAGAGGCCCAGGGGGCTTAAACCAAAACCTGCTTTCCCACGTCGGAGACGAAAGGGTTAATAATCAACAGAAAAACATTAAAAGCTCTTTCTTCCTCTTCCTCCTCCCTCCAGGGCTGGTACTCTTTGGCAGTTACGGTCTTATGACAGTTTTTTTTTTTTATATTTCAAAGATACTTTGAATTTTAGGATATGAAAGCGCTACAAAACAACAGCAGCAGCAGGAGGAGCGAAAGGATGAAAATTTAGCCTTCCTCCCCCGAGTTAGCGTTCAGCTAGCCCCGCGTTTTTACAGACCCACCCAAGAGCTGTTTTTTTTTTTTTTTAGAGGCAGATGTTCGCCATACGACGACGCGGCCCCCAGCCAATCAGGTTTCACGCTCTGAGTGAATGCAGCCGCAGTTCGTTAGTGGGTCACGCGAGGACAACCATCCACACGCTTTCTTAACCCTCAAACTATTCCGTCCTGCACAGAACCCATTAAAAACCGTCTTGCGGCCGGCCGCAGGTTAGGAGCGCCTCTCCACGCGACTCGTTAAACCGAGCATTTAAGGTGACCGCAGGTGTGGAACAGGTGTTGTGCTGAGAGCTTCTTGGAACTGGAGTGGGCCGGAGAAAGAGGCTCTCGCACCAGCGGAGTCATCTGCAACTCGTCAAACGAAACTGAATTTAGAGCAGCTGACGTAGCCTACTAACCTTCCACACTGCAAATAAGTCTGTCTCAGTAAGTCTGGTAATGAGACTTAACATCTAGTTTTTCTCTCAAGTATGAATAAGGGCTTATTTTCATTAATTCATTCATTCATTATCCTAACCCGCTTATCCTGAACAGGGTCGCAGGGGGGCTGGAGCCTATCCCAGCATACATTGGGCGAAAGGCAGGAATACACCCTGGACAGTCCATCGCAGGGCACACACACCATTCACGCACACACTCAAACCCAGGGGATTCGAACCCAGGACCTCCTTGCTGTGAGGCGACAGTGCTACCCACTGCACCATCCGTGCCACCAGGGCTTATTTTAAAACCCTTTAATGTCCTCACCAAGTATAGAGCCATGGAAAACATATCATATGCTCGACCAAACAGTCAAGCAGAACATTAAAGGGTTAAGCTACTGTTAAGTTACTTAACCTGTACAAGTGTCCAACCCCATTGGAAAATCCTGAAATGATTCAAGCTGTCACACCTCATTGGAAATGCTCTGTCTTATAAATAAGATATTAAGTCAAAATACAAGACTAAAACCCTTGGCTATTTTTGGGCGTTTTTGCGGTGCAGATGAGACGTGAACTCCCACTGAAGCGCACACGCGCGGCGTCGCCCACCTCGATGGTCTTGGCCCAGAGGGGCGTTTCGGGGAAGTTGTGGCGATAGACCTCGTTGGCCGTGGTGTTGACATCGATGGCGGCCGTCACCTCGGCTGCAACGCGGCTCTCTGCGGGGGGAGAAACTACAATGCCCATCATGCATTTCACCGACATTTCACAGGCAGTGCCCACACGGAATGTGCTATGAACCCTGGGAGTTGGGGTATAGGCTACATCGCTATGGGAAACCCATTCAGTCTTTACTTGCACCCCACAACTGCCACTGAGGACAACAAGGTCATGTCCTCTGTAATTTTTTTTTTCATGTTAATTTCTAAAGCCTATATTCAATTTCATTCTTTGATGGGAACATCAGTCGCAATTCATTTGGAGGGGAATGAATGACCTTTCTACAATGTACACCCAATGGAGTATATAACACATACAATCGCTTTTAAGACAGGAAAACCTAACTTTCTTTTATATGAAAAAAGAAATACATGAATTTGAAAGAGAATAAACACACAAATACATGAGTGGTGAGCCTTCAGTAATTATTGATTTCATCATCCTTGACGATGAATATTTCAATATGAGCCTCAGTGAAAGAATTAATAAATGAACATGAGCGTTAGCCTTTTGAAGAGCTGGCTTTTTTGGAACGTTTTTAAAGGCAGTGTTCTAGAGCAGCAGCGATTGTTACATCAGCATTAGAATACTAACGGCATTGCCTTCACACAACTGCCACCTAACATCCTATCAATGTTCATTCATTACCCTGCAGCAAAATAACTACTTCCAGCTACGTTCTCACAACAGTGTCCTGCTGACAGTACCAAGGACGCAGACTGAGTTTGGCAAAAGAGCCTTCCAGTTGTCTGCCCCTTTGGCCCGGAATGACCTTCAAAGAAAAATGAAACTGAAGGAGCTTATCTCGCGAAATAATTTTAACGCTGGGGTAAAAGGCATGGAGGAAAATTAAATGCAGGTCTGTAAGTGTTTTGACCCATAAGAGAGGTAAAGGTGATTATTTAAGGTGTGAAAAATAATCGTGTGTGCTTCATTGTGTAATCCGATGTGGGTTTTGCTTCTCCTCTTAATTCCTTTTTGAATTTTAAAAGATTCCTTTATTTGCACTAACGCAATGAATTATGATGTAATAATGCGCGTCTGTAATTTTGTGCTGTTCTTGGCCAGGTCTCTCTTGGAAAAGAGATTTCTTAATCTCAATGAGACTAACCTGGTTAAATAAGGGTTAATTAAAAATAAAAAAATAAATGGATGAATGGCTGGTGCCTGTGCAGGACCGTGCGCTTGGCTCGGCTGAAAGAGGCAGGGCAGCCTCTGGCCTTTGTACACAGATTCTGCTGATTTACAGGAATGCACACAAGTCCTCCTTCAGCCAACAGACTGCAGTCAGCTGAGCCTCTGATAGATCCACTAACCGGTTATTAACCCTGGTTAATGCATAACACTCACACACACACACACACACACACACACACACACACACACACACTCTCACCCATACACACACACACACACACACACACTCTCACCCATACACACACACACACACACACCCATACACACACACACACACACACACTCTCACCCATACACACACACACACACACACACACCCATACACTCACACACACACACACACACACACACACACTCTCTCACCCATACACACACACACACACACACACACACACACACCCATACACTCACACACACACACACACACACACACACTCTCACCCATACACACACACACACACACACACACACACACACTCTCACCCATATACTCACACACACACACACACACACTCTCACCCATACACTCACATACATACACACACACACACACACACACACACACACACACACACACACTCTCACCCATGCACTCACACACACACACACACTCTCTCACCCATATACTCTCTCTCACACACACACACACACACACACACACACACACTCACCCATATACTCTCTCTCACACACACACACACACACACACACACACACACACATGCAGGCATACACACAGACACACACACTCTCTCACCCATATACTCTCACACACACAAACACACTCTCTCTCTCTCTCTCACACACACACACACACACACACACATACACAGGCATACACACACACGCACGCAGGCACACACACACTCCGGAGTACACACACTCATCCAGATTTCACAACCTTGAACGTGGAGTAGAGTGACACCTATTGAGATGGACGTCTCAGCTCCACCAGTACCGGTCTGACCTCAGGAACAGAAGGGAAGTCTGAGCTGAACTGGCAACACGACAGGTTGAATAAGGTCACGCACGACAGCAGACAATCCACAGCACGACAGGAAGTGAAATGCCACTAGAAACTTCCGCAGGAAGTACTGGAGTAAGAGGGGGGTGGGGGATGTTAGATTAATTTCCTGTCGCTCACACACAAACTAGCACAGATGTGTAAGATTTAATTCTGCTCTGTTGGGCCTACACTGACACATGACTTTACTGGGATGGCGGTATTGTACAAAGGAACTAGACTCATAAATAAGAGGTTGCAGGTTTGATTCCCATGTGACATTAGAGCCCTCAGAAAAGGCCCTTCAAGGTACAATGAGAAAGATTTTTGTGTTAAAACATTATTCAATATTATTCAATATAACCGTTATGAATCCATTCCTATCATTGAAAAAGGCTCACTAACGCGTTGACTCACCCTCTGCTTGTGTTTATAGACCTTAAATTCGGGTTTCAAAACATAAGATTGACGGCTGGCACTCAAAACATCGTATAGCTGTACAATAATTCAAGCTCATTGAAAATTTCTAATTGCCACAGCCTTAGAAGTCCAAAATTACCTATTATACCTTTAAGCTAAATTGCTCCAATAAATATTAAACTGTTGCATGTAAAAGGCAACATAGCATCTGCTAAATGCCTTAATGTAATGCTATGCTCTCATTTCACCGAGAAACCCCAATCACACCTCAAATCAGTCTATTTCAGACAAAGACAAACACTGGAACAACAAGCAGCATTACGCGAAATTACATGGAATGACGCAGCATGAAAATTACCCTACAACCCACTGTGTTCTCAAGGCAGCGTATTTGAACTGAGCCGCGCGAGATTATTGTACGGCTCTCAGCGCCGGAGGTTCGGTCAGACACGGTTCGGGGGCGGGGGGGGGGCGGAGTCACAAAATGAGTGACAGGTGGAAGGAAATTAATTCCCAGGAGGACAGAGTATCATCACAAAGGCCCAGGACAGACATCACTTTCTGAGAATGTGTGGAGGAGGGAGGGAGGGGGTGAACAGCCATCCCTGACCGGGAACGTAGCGCATCATCGTTGCCATGGTGACCGAAAAGTAAGAGCTTCGCAATAATATTTATTTTCCTTACGTAGATCCGCAAGCCAAAAATGCATCACCACGCTTAATGCAAGGCGAGTCAGTGACAGCACATTTCTAAGGCATGCAGGCTACTTAGGAAATTAAAAGAGCCCCAGAACGCTCCACGCAGACATCAATGAGAAACGTTCCATGTAATATCAGGACTGCAATTGACATTTCAATGACACTTTCCCGAAAACTTGGCACAAGATCCTACCGTGAGCAAAGGGGTTCAAAATGTCATTATGTACAGCTCAGTCTATTTTTTAGACGGCTGCACAGTGTCACTCATTCAATGCTTCGAGCTGTCAAATGACTGCTATTAACACCGGATAACTTAATCGTGTGCGAGCTTTGTCTGATTATATTCAGCGGGAAAACAATTAGCAAACAATTACAAATGAGCAATATAGAAGCCACTATTAGCCACTATTCTAGCTATGTGTTTGTTAGCCAACACTCCACTGGATAGCTGATCTTAACTTGTTTCAGTTCATCGGGCACACTTTGTGACACCAGTGAGCCGGCTGTCTTATTTCAAGCATCGATCTAAAATGTATTCAGATATTTAAATTTCCATAAATATGGAAATATTGTTCAAGACGGAGTCCTGTATGCAACCTTGTGCCGATGTGGCAGATGCACACTCGCTATCTACGTATCGCCTCTGCGTGAGCAACAGCGACTTCACGCCAGTTCTTATCCGTAAATATATGCATACATGAAAGCAAATTACGCTACCTTTCAACGCATAATGCATCCCACCAATACCACTGTACAGTTCTAAGACGCGAAGTTGTTCCATGATTGCCAAACGTCCCGGCTAAGTGACATAAACACGAACACGTGTACTTAACGCTGTACCCTCCCCTAGATTTCCGAGTGCATGACAGAATGGTTCCGGTTGATTTTTAGTTCCGCGACCATTCACTGTTCCTTTTATTCACTATTTCAATCTAAAATCTAAAAGTGTAAATAATGTAATAGTACTATAAAAAATAAGTTATTTAACGTATGCATTTTAAATACAGATTGCAACAATTGCTAACTGCAGCCACGTTTTTTTTTTATGTCAAAAATATACGCTCAGTGAGCACTTTATTAGGCATTTATTGGACTTTTTTTGTACTTCTACTGCTGTAGCCTATCCACTTAGAGTTATGATGTGTTGTCTGTTCAGAGATGCTCTTCTGCATACCACTGTTATAATGTGTGGTTATTTGCATTACTGTCACCTTCCTGTCAGCTTTGACCAGGAAGGCCATTCTCCTCCGACGTCTCTCATTAACAAGGCATTTCTGCCACACCATTGGCTGATTAGATAATCGCATGAATGTGTGAGGTGTGATAAAGTGAAAATGTTTGGTGAGTGTTTACAGGCCTATTTACATATAAGATAAAACAAATAGGAAGGCTATATTCTTAAACAAAAAGGATAGGTTATGCAGCTAATGAAAAGTCATAATTGAGGAGGTCCCAGGCTGATATGGTCCAGAGATGCGTGGATTCTGAGGAGAATATTATCAGCGTCATCGACATACATTTTAACCCCTGTGTAGTCATAACATTCTGCATAATCCACTTGTCCTAAGGGTAAAAAATGACCCGCCTTCACTAAACCCCTAAAATCCATCCATCCATCCATCCATCCATTATCTTAACCCGCTTATCCTGAACAGGGTCGCAGGGGGGCTGGAGCCTATCCCAGCATACATTGGGAGAAAGGCAGGAATACACCCTGGACAGGTCGCCAGTCCATCGCAGGGCACACGCACCATTCACTCACACACTCATACCTATGGGCAATTTAGACTCTCCAATCAGCCTAACCTGCATGTCTTTGGACTGTGGGAGGAAACCGGAGTACCCGGAGGAAACCCACGCAGACACGGGGAGAACATGCAAACTCCGCACAGAGAGGCCCCGGCCGACGGGGCTCAAACCCAGGACCTCCTTGCTGTGAGGCGGCAGTGCTACCCACTGCACCATCCGTGCCGCCACCCTAAAATAAAGAAGCTTAATTTAATTTTAAACCCCAAATCTATTTTGCATGAAGAATCAGCCTGTCACTCATCACAAACTTTGTCATCAAATTTCAAGTTGAAAAAAGATCATTGGGGGGGTTTTCTCTGCTGTTAAACGCAATGGCAGGTCATTTTTTTGACCCATAAGACACCACAAGGGTTGAGGGCATCCGGTGACATTGTCTTGCCAGTATTCCTGGCCACATCTCTATGTAACATTTTAAGGCTGTGGTCAGTCAGTCATCCGTGCCTACAGCCGTCCACAATTCATTAATGATGACTTAGAAGCTGCGTCAGCCTTGATTATTTAAAGCAGTCGTGGTCTTTTGAAAGTCCACCAGCACCCCCTTCTGTGGAGGGCAACTCAATTTCTTCATTTGTCATCTTTCTGATTATTCGAGGAATAAACAATTCGCTCAGTAGAAAATACCTGTGCTTTTTAGTAGAAAGTGCATTTTTCACCTGAGAATTTAAAGCTTCGTCGCTAATCATACAGCACGAGTAGGCTACTGTCACTAACTACCAGCGAGGCCAATATTCATGTTTGATCAGTTGTGTGTATCTTCGGGTTTTTATTTTTCACACACTTTTGTTGGGCAAAATTAGTAAAACAGGCGGATGCAGAAACGCGAATGCTCCTGTTCCTCTTTTAGTTTTGACACAGCCTCTAACCAAAAACGGTGGTCATGGGTCTATTTTTCTTCTTCTTCTTATATTGTAAAGACGAAATAGTTGCTAAGAGACCTGCACTATTTCGGCACAGCTTCGAAACGTCATGCACGCTGCGCGAGCCGCGCAGGAAACCCCGAAGAATTAGTAACACCTCAGTTTCGTCTGGTGAATACTGTTTATGCGTATCTCCATGGCGACTTCAGGCAAAAGAAAAAAAAAAGAAAAAAAAGAAAAAAAAGAAAGAAAGAAAAAAGAAGAACTTTTTGTGTATGAGTCACACTGTTCAGAAAACGCATCCACAGCCTACGCCCTTTTGGTAAAATGTAATTAAAATCAAATGTAAAAGGTGCTAAAGATGTTAAGTCTTGCTAGTATCTCTCCGCGCACCAGTAGCTACAACTTCATGTGTTCAATATATTATTTAGCCGTATTGATTTAATAGTGTGCCATTAGAATGGTGTTAAAAATATTGAAACATGAAACTAAAGTCAGATGCATTTGAAATGCTTCACAAACTACTTGGTCAAGATCGGCAGCGCCCGATTGCTGGAAACAGAATTCCAGGAATGAATGAATGAATGAATGAATGAATGAATAAACAGCAGGCCACATTTAAAAAGCAAATACTCGACGACAATAGGCTGCCACGCGCATTTCACCTTACGCCATATAATCTTGTTACATAGCATACGAGGAAGAAGTGCTGTTGGCTTTTAGACCGTTATTTATTTTTTCTTTTTCATATCTACTTCACGGTTTCCTCAGCCTCCTACCGTCTCACGAGAAAGAAATTCCTCTCGTTTCGCCAAAAGGGAGAACACTCGCGGAGTTGCGGGAACAATGGGGCACTACTCTGGGCTGGAATCTCGAGTCCTCCGGCCCCCCAGATTCCGAGAGCAGTCGTTTTACGGGCTGCGCGCCGCGTCACTCAAACTCCCCTGCACCGTTATCTAATTTGCATACGGAGTGGGCTATAAATCCAAGCCTCTCGATGCAGCTCGTCCTCGTTTGGGGCAGTTCTGCGTGGAGTTTTTGGAGTTGCTTGCGTGGAGGTCCAGTACCAAGACAAAAAAAACAAACAAAAAAACAAACTCGTGAAACACATTGAAGATATTTTCTTTTTACAAAAAACGCTAAAAGGATTACAAAAATGAATACGAGAATGCAGTCTTCGTACAAGAGGATGTTCGCAGAGAAGCCCACGGTGGTCCGGTCCTCCTATTCCGCCCGCCAATACTCCAATCCCTCGGTCCGCTCGCGCGTCAGCTACGGCGTCTCATCCATGCCGACCATCTACGCCACCAAAAGCTCCAGGGTTCGCATGAGCGCCCCGATCCCGCGGCACTCCGCCGAGACGCTGAACTTCGCCCTGTCCGACGCCATCAACACCGAGTTCAAGGCCACGCGCACCAACGAGAAGGCGGAGATGATGCACCTGAACGACAGGTTCGCGAGCTACATCGAGAAGGTGCGCTTCCTGGAGCAGCAGAACAAGATCCTGGTCGCGGAGCTGGAGCAGCTGAAAGGCAAGGGCACGACCCGCATCGGCGACCTGTACGAGGAGGAGATGCGCGAGCTGCGGCGCCAGGTGGACCAGCTCACCAACGAGAAAGCCCGGGTGGAGGTGGACCGCGACAACATGGCGGATGACATCGAGCGACTCCGGGAGAAGTAAGAAGTTTTTTTTTTTTTTTTTTAAGTGCAATTTCAGTGTTTATCTCTAAACAACCAAATTGCGCCTGAATACACAATGCGCTTTGCGTTTCGTAAATCGTTCAAGATTATTCGACACACACGGCGTGACGCACAATTAGGCAGTGGGATAAACCGATTAACTTTTTGAACGCTTTAGCCACAGTCTTCATCTTAGTGTGCACTTGGGCTCTGTGCAGTTTTAAAGTACTCCTAAAGTATAATACAAATGCAAATGTGCATTTGTTCGAAAGCATTGCCTATGCACTCCGCAAGAGCTGTGAAGAAGTTTGTGTGCTTCTCAACAACTTCTTTCATTCATTCACTCATCCAGCAATTCATTACTTGATGAATTTGTTCGTTCATGAATCGCCCGTTAATCTAGTGGATTCGTTTCGAGTGTGACACGACTGGTGTGGGCGTGGTGTTGGCATTTTATCATTCTGATTTTATTTTACGCAAGTAAAGTGCAGGGATAAACGTGGACAAAATCACACACACACACACACACACACACACACACACACACATTGCGTAAAAGAATAGTTACCTTTATTGAGCGCATAGAAACATTGCTGCCCTTACCACTGTAGCATCACATTATGGCGATTGTGAAAGGACGTATTATTTGCCTGTTTTGATATGTTTAGGGGCACAGCTACCACATTGTGTCTTGAATATTGAAGAGGAAAGCAGGTCGCGTCCCGTCCTCCACAATGAATTCGGCAGTTTTTTTTTGGCTGCACTTATCACTGGCATCAAGTTACATGTTGCGGATTTGCAGAGCGTCTGAGTGGAGATTAGAGCAAGACATTAAGGAAATGCGCGGTCGAGCTGAGCGAAGGATGTGCGCGTGGCCGCGGTCGCTGCACCACCCTCCCTGCCAAAGTTTGAAGGTGGGCGTGGCAGTCGAACTGCACGACGTAACGCTTCTTCATCGCGTGTGTTGCAGATTCCAGGATGAGATGGTTCAGCGCGAGGAGGCCGAAACCAACCTGCAGGGCTTCCGGCAGGTGAGATCGCGAGCAGTTCGTCGTTCTAAAAATGAATCCATCATAAATGTGCTGGAGCGGTAGGTCAGCGATATGCTTTTGGTGGCCCTGAACAAGAATTTTGCTGTGAACTCAAAGTGCTCCAATGCAAATCGCTAAATCACATAAATAAATGAAAAAAAACTTGAATCGTGTGGCTCAGGGGTGCTTATACTCTATACAGTTTAATAAAACCATTTAATTTGGCGTAGGAAGCAGTCTTGTGCCAAGTGTCGTGGTGTCATTTCTACCGTAAATCAATGTAGATGTCCCTTGGCAACTTCAGATACAATTGTTAAAACTTTTGAGAAACTTCTGCAACAACAGACAAACATTAAAAACATAAGCAATGAAGCAACACCCACGCCCAGTCTGTAAATGCCACCATCGACAATAGCGGTCTCTGCCTTCCTATGCCAATCATCCCGGTTGCTATAGCTCTGTGATGACATCACAATCCCTGACCCCGACAGTATCCAGGTCAGTGTTCTGTCCTGATGATGTCATCCTGTTTGATTGACGGACCAGCTTTGCAAACCCTTCCCTTTGCAATTCACAAAGCTTGTTTGTTTCCAGGTTGGTGGGGGCTAGATTTGGAGTGGGTGGTGGGGGGGGCAGGTCCATGCTGGGCAGGGCAGAGCTTAGTGTGGACGGACTCTGCAGCTAAACTATGGGCCAGTAAGCTATTCTCTCTGTTTGGCAAAGCCATTAGATTAAGCTTTTTCAGCCGCAACAAAAAAGAAAAGAGAAAACAACAAAGTCCAGTCGGACGGTTCAAATTTCTGTAGGATTAGTCTAATTTAGCCGAGCATTGAGCTGGATCCTTGTTTGTCCTGGAGGCCATTTTGCCAGGGAGATATTGTGCTCTGTCCCTCCCAGTAGGTGTGCGGTAGTGTGTTGTTTTGGCTGTGATGGAGAGCAGGGGACATTTTGTGCTCTGGCTCCTGGCGGTTGGCCCTGTCTGAACTCAGACCCTTTTTGAGCTGACCTCCTCGATTAAACACAGAGAGAAACTTTGAAACAGCCGAGAGCCTTCTTTCCTTACTTCCCATAATGCTCCGTGCAGGCATTTACAAAGGTTCCTATGGGAACCGCCTATGATAAATGTCCTCATCGCACCCACAAGCCTAATTTTTAAACGTCATTGTCGGACTTATAGCTCGCGCTCCCAAATAACAACAACAACGGAAAAATACATTGGC
>NC_083763.1:76137827-76157827 GCF_963514075.1 Conger conger | reverse complement strand
GCCCCGTCTACTGGCCTGTTACTGCCCTGTCTACTGGCCTGTTACTGCCCTGTCTACTGGCCTGTTACTGCCCCGTCTACTGGCCTGTTACTGCCCTGTCTACTGGCCTGTTACTCCCCCGTCTACTGGCCTGTTACTGCCCTGTCTACTGGCCTGTTACTCCCCTGTCTACTGGCCTGTTACTCCCCTGTCTACTGGCCTGTTACTCCCCCATCTACTGGCCTGTTACTCCCCCGTCTACTGGCCTGTTACTGCCCCGTCTACTGGCCTGTTACTCCCCCGTCTACTAGCCTGTTACTCCCCCGTCTACTGGCCTGTTACTGCCCTGTCTACTGGCCTGTTACTGCCCCGTCTACTGGCCTGTTACTGCCCTGTCTACTGGCCTGTTACTGCCCTGTCTACTGGCCTGTTACTGCCCCGTCTACTGGCCTGTTACTGCCCTGTCTACTGGCCTGTTACTGCCCCGTCTACTGGCCTGTTACTCCCCCATCTACTGGCCTGTTACTGCCCTGTCTACTGGCCTGTTACTGCCCTGTCTACTGGGCTGTTACTGCCCTGTCTACTGGCCTGTTACTCCCCCATCTACTGGCCTGTTACTCCCCCGTTTACTGGCCTGTTACTCCCCCATCTACTGGCCTGTTACTGCCCTGTCTACTGGCCTGTTACTCCACTGTTACCCGTGCGCTTACTCCACCTTAATGCACTTACTCCACCCTTATTCACCCAACACTCCTTGAGAGTATTCCCCATGTTCTAATACGTCAGACGAGCTCTGTCGAGTGCAGAGAAGTATTTGAATCCAAAACAATTACGTGTCTGGCCCAGGTATGTCCTGTAAATCAGAGGTTAGTTTGAAACAGCCATACTCTGCGTGTTCCTGGGAGAGTTTTACCCTGGTATTACTCACTCCTTACTCCAATCTTACTCCACTGTTATGTCTGAGATCCTCTAACGCTCTGGTCCTGTAAGAGCAGGACTCGAGGGCAGAATGAGGTCATCTCTACAGCACGGGGCGGGGGGGGTGGGGGACTGAACACTGTGCCCTGGCTGTCTGCCTGTCTGGCTGTGTGGGGGGGTTCTACTGCACTCTTACTTAATGGGGGCAGCAGCAGCCGGGGGGTGCAGACAGGACGCGGGAACACTAAAGCGGTCTGCTCTACAATAGCAGCCTCAGCACTCACTCTGCATCAGACAAAACCTGTGTGTGTGAGAGAGAGAGAGTGTGTGTGTGAGTGTGTGTGAGTGTGTGTGAGAGTGTGTGTGTGAGAGTGTATGTGTGAGTGTGTGTGTGAGAGTGTGTGTGGGTGTGTGTGAGTGTGTGTGAGTGTGTGTGTGAGAGTGTGTGTGTGAGTGTGTGTGAGTATGTATGTATGTGTGAGTGACACAGGGTCTCTCAGAATGAATCCATGGAGAGGCAGATGAGTGTGTGAGTGTGTGAGTGTGTGAGTGTGTGAGTGTGTGTGTGTGTGTGTGAGTGTGTGTGTGTGAGAGTGTATGTGTGAGTGTGTGTGGGTGTGTGTGTGTGAGAGTGTGTGTGTGTGTGTGTGTGAGTGTGAGTGTGAGTGTGAGTGTGAGTGTGAGTGTGAGTGTGAGTGTGAGTGTGTATGTGTGACACAGGGTCTCTCTCTCTCTCAGAATGAGTCCATGGAGAGGCAGATGAGTGTGTGTGTGTGTGTGTGTGTGTGTGTGTGAGTGACAGGGTCTCTCTCTCTCAGAATGAGTCCATGGAGAGGCAGATGAGCGTGTGAGTGTGTGTGTGTGTGAGTGACAGGGTCTCTCTCTCTCAGAATGAGTCCAAGGAGAGGCAGATGAGTGTGTGAGTGTGTGTGTGTGTGTGTGTGTGTGTGTGAGAGTGACAGGGTCTCTCTCTCTCAGAATGAGTCCATGGAGAGGCAGATGAGGGAGCTGGAGGAGAACTTCTCCCTGGAGGCGGGCGGTTACCAGGACAACATGACGCGGCTGGAGGAGGACATCCGCAGCATGAAGGAGGAGATGGCTGCTCAACGTCAAGATGGCGCTCGACATCGAGATCGCCACCTACAGGAAGCTCCTGGAGGGAGAGGAGAGCAGGTCCGACCTGCAGCACCCCCGTCTATTTCTCTATTTCTCTATCTCTCTATCTCTCTCTACCTCTATCTCTCTATCTCTATCTATCCATCTCTATCTCTGTATCTCTCCATTTCTATCACTACCTCTCCATCTCTGTCTCTCTCTATCTCTCCATCTATAGCTTTCTCTCTCCCTCTCCCTCTCTCACTCTCCCACTCCCTCCCTCTCTCTCTCTCTCTCCCCCTCTCCCTCCCTCCCTCTCTCTCTCTCTCTCTCTCTCTCTCTCTCTGTCTCTCCTCCTCTGCTTCCGCTCCAGAAAGCCCAAAAAAGGGTGTCTGGCACTCTGTTGATTGCGTAATCGTGTTGGGCCCATAACAAGTCGATGGAAATTTAAGGTCTGTCTCTGTTGCCGAAGCAGAGGTTACATCATAAAACTAAGCACAATATGGATATATTATGGATTTGTAAAAAAAATATTTATCTCTCTCTCTCTCTCTCTCTCTCTCTCTCTCTCTACCCCTATAGGCAAGTCTGTATGTAGTACTAATATAGCTAGGCTAAGTCTAAGGGAATGGCTCTAACTGCTTCAGGCATTAGGTGATTATGTGGCAAATTTAGAGCACAGACTGAGCATGTCAGTCCCTGTAATAAATAAAGGCAGAGCTTTGTGTGTGTATGCATATGTGTGTGTGCGTGTGTGTGTGTTTGTGTGTGTGTGTGGGTGTGGGCGGCCTGTAGCGTATGGTTAAGGTACATAACTTGGACATGCAAGGTCGGTGGTTCTTATCCCCGGTGTAGCCACAATAAGATCCGCACAGCCGTTGGGCCCTTGAGCAAGGCCCTTAACCCTGCATTGCTCCAGGGGAGGATTGTCTCCTGCTTAGTCTAATCAACTGTACGTTGCTCCGGATAAGAGTGTCTGCCAAATGCCATTAATGTAATGTAATGTATGTGTTTGTGTGTAGAAACACAGAAATAGAAAGTGTGTATCTCCACACAGTTTTATAATTCCTGGAAAGATGATAAGCCCATTAGGGGAGACTATGTTGCCTGTGGAGCAGAAACCGCTCTTGGGAACAGAAATAAATGTGTAACGCTCCTGTCCCTCTCTTTTTCTGTTCCCGATCTTCCAGGATCACTACCCCGATGCCCAATTTATCCTCCTTTAACCTGAGAGGTGAGATTCTACACAGCCTTCTATTTTATTTATTTATTTATTTTTCAAACGGTCCTACGTCCTACCTGTGATTATGACACACAGGCCAGGATTCTGACCGCATTCATCCTTAACTTAGGCTTGTCTTTAACTGTGACATGGAAGCGCAAGTTTTCGTTTTTGTCTCTTAGAAACATTGTTTGAGGAGTCCAGCGATCACCAAAACTACTATGCTACTGACTAAAGCAGTCAATTATGTTGCCTTTTGTAATTCACAACGAAAGTGGAAACGAATAGAGTACATTTGCAAATGTCCTCTATTTATATACCGTCCACGTGTTTACCGGCTTCACGGGCTGTGCACTGCCAATCCGCAAGGAGGATTTCTGCTCCAAGCCTACTTACTAATCTGGGTGGAGTGAGTAACCTTGGCGTGCCAATGAGCACCTCTTCCTTTGCCGTTGTTCGCCTGGCGTTATTTACGTCAGGTTAACACTCGGCACCTCTGACAGAGACGTGTGGCGTTGCGGAGCACGTCTTGGTGTCGCGTTTAAGGACGTGGACCGGACGTTCTGCCGAAAGGGCCGTGTGTCATCGCGCAGAGTTTCCTGCGTAGAGTGTGTAATGGGCTTACGAGTCCGGGGGCGGCTCAGGTCATTAAACGCGCCCAGCTCAAGTTCGGGAAGTCACGGAAGCTTCCGGCACCGAGCGCTCGGTGTGACGGCCGAAACAGCCGGGGCCCCACCGGTCTGACGTTCCTCACCTTTGACCTCTGCCACTACCACAGAGTCCATGCTGGAGTCCCGGCCGATGATTGACAACATCTCCAAGAAGGTGGTGATCAAGACCATCGAGACCAGAGACGGACATGTGAGTAACATTTACACTCACCGAGCACTTTATGAGGGACCTTTCTACTGTAGCGCACCTACTTATTCATGCGATTATGTCAGTCAGATAATTATCAGCCAAATGAATGGCAGCAGTGCAACGCTGCAATCATGCAGATACAGTTCAGGAGCTTGAGGAAACAATGTGACTTTGACAGTGGAATGATTGTTGGTGGCAGACAGGGTGGTTTGTGTATCTCTGGAACTGCTGATCTCCTGGGATTTTCATGCACATTAGTCTCTGGAGTTAGCAAAGAATGGTGCAAAAAAACGTAAAAAAAATCCAGTGAGCAGCAGTTCTGCGGACAGAAACGCCTTGTTTATGAGAGATGTCAGAGGAGAATGGCCAGACTGGTCAAAGCTGACAGGAAGGTGACATTAACGTAAATAACCACACATTGTGGTATGCAGAAGAGCATCTGTGAGCACCCAATGCATCACAATTCTAAGTGGATTGGCTACAGCAGTAGAAGTCTAAAAAGTATACCTAGTAAAGTGCTGGGTGAGTGTATATTCATTCCTAAATGTATTTTTAAAAGGAAATCTGAGATATAAACACATCCGGGGCCTTTGTCTCAAAGCAGGATTATTGAATTAGCTGGATAACTGCACTGAGTAAAATCCTCCCAAATCTGGAACATGGAGTGCAGTAAAAAGGTCTGTTCCAGGTTTTACTCATTGCAGTTATCCGGCTGACTCAGTGATCCTGCTTTGTGGAACGGGCACTACAACATTTTCAACGTTTTCACAACATTTTCACTTCACACATGAATCTCGCATTACATATCAGATAACCACTGCTGGCCTGAAGTGTAGGCAGAGTCTTCCTATATGAGTGCATCCTGTGGGTCTGAAATCGGGCCTCTTCCCCCACACCAGGTGATCAACGAGTCCACCCAGCACCATGACGACCTGGAACTGGAATAAACCGCCACCTGATTGGCCGCCAGAAACACGGCAGACCTAGCGCAGACACTGAGAGGTAGAGAGAGGGAGAGAGGAAGAGAGAGGGAGGGAGAAAGAGATCGTAAGAGGAAGGGAAATGGGGTGGGGGGGAGGGGGTGGTGATTCTGTTTTTTTTTGTGAGAGAAATACATTTGAGAAAAAAAAAACTACAGAAATACAAAGCAAGAAAAAAAAAAGCTTTAAAAGTGCCTTTTTCCGTGATATAAAGGACGGGCTGTTAGTGTGCTAGTGGGGAGAATAGAGAGCGTAGAATCGCAGGTTGTTCTTCTGAATGTTAATGTTTACCGCACCGTCTTTAGTTTACATTCAGACAGGAAGACATAGCAATACTCTGAGCAACACAGTAAAACAAAACCCTTTGTTTTTAACTGACCAAATCTTTTGGGGTGAAACAGCATTTTCCCCCTTTTATTTCTCTGTCGGTGTCTCCAAGCCAAGCAACGTGTAAGCAATAAAGAAACTGTCACTGCTTCCGTACGTCAATAAACCTTTCGAAAAAAGAAAACGTTCGGTTGTTGTTGTTGTTTTTTTACATTACGCTGTATTTCTATCTGAAGGCGGTTTCCTTTGTGTTATTGTTTGTGCTTTGAGCATCTGAATCCAGAACCCAAGTGTAAGCCACCTAAAACACACACCTGCAGCCTCTCCCCGCCATCGGCCTGTGCTGCCGTATCAAAATTTATAAAGCGCGATCTTTTGTTTTTTTGCCAGCGGGACACTGATGCATTGTGATAGGTCTCTCTGACCCTGTTTTCGGGGATAAGCGCTTTTTGGAAACCTATTAAGCGGCACCGCAATCCGGAGGGAATTAAAGATATCCTGTTGCGGCAGCGGAAATCTGAGTTTGACTGAGGCAGCAAATTCACGGAGCGCTGCTCACTGTGCGGGAGTAAAGAAGCTTTATTCTCCGCCACTGCAGTTACGCGTGTGTCTGATTCTCCTCCAAATTAATAAACATCTAAATCTAAAGCCGCCACAGCAGTTACGCCTGTGTTGTTGTCCTCCGAGCGCACGAGTGACAGGTTCTCCTCTGATAGCAGGGGCCTCTGTGATGCTGTCCCAATCTTAATGACAGATACAGAGACTCCTCCAGCCCTGTCTCACTCCAGCCCTGTCTCACTCCAGCCCTGTCTCACTCCAGTCCTGTCTCACTCCAGCTCTGTCTCACTCCAGCTCTGTCTCCCGTTCTCCTCTCTCTGAAGTTGGGGGAACAGATCTTCTATAAATAGGCCTGTGGTGCTGATCCAGTTGTAAGCAAGAAGAAACTTGAAAGAAAAAAAAGTTTTAATCAAATTATCAGGCTCTCATTAAACAAGATTACATCATTTAAGAATCACTTCATGATCAAAAAGGTTATTTCGCAGAGTATAATAAGTGCTAGATGTACAGGTAGGTTTATAATTGTTACTATAAAGGTTGTATTCTAATAAAGATTGTATCGTCTCATATGAGAATCACAGGATCCTGCGCTAGAAGTGCAGTGCCAGTGTTAGGTTCTGTTAGTTGCCGGTGGCACAAAGGGCCACACTGTCTTTTCCATGCAGTGAACAACACATGATGTCATACAGGCTGGTATGCAGTATACACATGATCTCATATGAGCGGGTATACAGTATACACATGATCTCATACAGGCTGTATACAGTATACACATGATCTCATACAGGCTGTATACAGTATACACATGATCTCATATGAGCGGGTATACAGTATACACATGATCTCATACCGGCTGGTATTCAGTATACACATGATCTCATACGGGCTGTATACAGTATACACATGATCTCATACGGGCTGGTATACAGTATACACATGATCTCATACAGGCTGTATACAGTATACACATGATCTCATACAGGCTGTATACAGTATACACATGATCTCATACGGGCGGGTATACAGTATACACATGATCTCATACGGGCGGGTATACAGTATACACATGATCTCATACAGGCTGTATACAGTATACACATGATCTCATACAGGCTGTATACAGTATACACATGATCTCATACAGGCTGGTATGCAGTATACACATGATCTCATACAGGCTGTATACAGTATACACATAATCTCATACAGGCTGTATACAGTATACACATGATCTCATACGGGTTGTATACAGTATACACATGATCTCATACAGGCTGGTATTCAGTATACACATGATCTCATACAGGCTGGTATTCAGTATACACATGATCTCATACGGGTTGTATACAGTATACACATGATCTCATACAGGCTGGTATTCAGTATACACATGATCTCATACAGGCTGGTATTCAGTACACACATGATCTCATACGGGTTGTATACAGTATACACATGATCTCATACAGGCTGGTATGAAGGGAGGGCAGAGATGGCTCAACGTCTCAGATCACTGAGCTATCTCCACAGCCAACCAGAGGCCTTCAGCACTGCATCTCAGAAATCACAGGATTACATACATACTACTTCTGAACTAAACCTCGTATAATAACAACAGATCAAAATAATATATAATATATTTTTTACCTTAATAATGAATTGGTCAATTATTACTTCAATTAATACTTAGTCTATTGATTTAATTTAGGGTTAGTCTAATGCATTGGTTTACTAAACATAAATCAACACCACATATTACATTCCATGTCTTATATAATTAGCTGTACAAGTGTGGCCCGCACGCACGCACACGCACACACAGACACGCGCAGACTCCAGCCCCCCATCTCCTGTATCAAATCAAAATCAATTTCATATATCGCTCTTTTTTCAGAGTACTGTCACAAAAAAAAAAAAAAAAAAAACACGCAACAAGCAAATTACATTTTTAAAAAAAACGTTCGCTGTAGAACGAAAACTCGGCACAGACCCCGCCCCCACTTCATCCATTGGTCAGAGGATTTACTCAACTCCCCTGCTCCTTCTGTGCCACTTCCCGTGTATTAAGTTGTCAAGGCCCATAAAACAAGTGTGAAAGATATAACAGCTGGGTTCTACAGCGTATGGGCCAGCTGCTGTGCACACGGCGAATGGCACGAGTGAGCTAATAGATAACAATCTACTTTTTTGTTGTTGCTTTTAATTCAATCCTCGGATGAAGTAGCTCTGTAACGACAATGTCATTAGAGGAAGTGTTACGGCGCCCTCTGGCGGTGACCGTGTGTAATCACAGGCTCTGCGAACACAAGGCTCAGGGCGCTAATCCTCTGATGTAATCGTCGGGTTAAGCTCTTCTTCACGACACGACTGTCGGAGGATATTAGTCTGGGATCTGTCTACTTTCAACGTCTCTTTTGAGCTGTTTTTACTTCACGGGGGGGTTGTTAGAGATAGAACGGGATCTCGTCCTGTTCCCCTCTGTATTCAAGCTTTTCCCAAAAAATAGTGGAGCAGGCCTCTTGCTCTCTGCTCCAGTGTTGTTGTTAATTTATCTGTGATTGTGCAGACTGCCCCCTGGTGGTGTGATATGTTATATGACTAAGCTATGAACAATCAGGCCTTCATGACCTCAGACTGGGGCCACGGTTCACCTTTCAGCACGACGAAGCCAAAGCCCATACTTAAACCCCACAGAACATCTGTGGAGAGCCCTGAAGATGGCAGTCACCCAGGAAGACTGAAAGCTGCCAAAGGGGCTCCAACAAAGTACTGAGGGTTTTCAGTTTTTGATTTTTAATGCATTTGCTAAAGTTTCTAAAAAAATGTTTTCACTTTGTCACTGTGGGTTATTGTGTGTCGATTGATGTGCAAAAAAAGGTAATTTTATTAATTTAAAATTAAATCTACAAACACAATAATGTGTGCAAGAAGTGAAGGGGTCTCAATACTTTCTGAAGACACTGTATATTCAGTGGGAGATGATTAACTGCATTTCAGGTGAACTCTGCAGGGGAGCTGTCAAGAGTGCACCGAGATGGCGGCCTGTAGCGTAGCGGCATGTAGCGTAGCGGCCTTTAGCATAGCGGCATTTAGCATAGCGGCGCATAGCGTAGCGGTTAAGGTACATGACTGGGACCCGCAAGGTCGGCGGTTCTAATCCCTGATGTAGCCACATAAGACGTGCACAGCCATTGGGCCCTTGAGCAGGGCCCTTAACCCTGCATTGCTCCAGGGGAGGATTGTCTCCTCCCAGTCTTAACAAAGAAGGGCTTGGGTACAAGTTTTTTTTTGTAATTTTAGATCCTGATTCCCTGATTGCCCTTAAAGACTTGATTGCACACCATGATTACTTAATTTGTTGACTAATTAATTCATTTTCATTGTGTTCTATTGCACTTTGCTTCATTGTACAGCAATCTGAGTTACATTTTCATGTATGAAAGGTGGTTTATAAATAAAGTGTATTATTATTATTATTATTATTATTATTATTATTATTATTATTATTATTATCATCAGTATTATTATTATTGGGCAAATTAACTGTTATATAGCTGCTCTAATTTTTTATATGGTTTTTAATATTTCCAACTGATTTAAAAAAAAAGGTCTCTTAGGGAAAAGCATGCGTTTTTGTCTATCCTCCTTTAGACAATGTGCCCATCCAGGGAATCGCGGCAGGGTAACCCGGCAGCGTCACCGCCCGTTTCCTCCTGCAAGTGTGCACGCGGATTCTAGGTCATGGCTTCGTTCCACGGGCTCACCAATCGAGCGCTGAGATTTACTGGGGTCTTCTTCTCTATAAAATAACGAAGAAGAAGAAGAAGAAGTGAATGAAACGACAATTTCTAATTTCGTAGACTAACGCTGAATTTTAAATGCATATCACTGGCGAACGATGACAAGCGAGTACCCGAATCAACGCGTAACTTCCTTTGGTATCCTTCCGCTTTAAAAGGCAAACTTGCCAGACCAATTAAATGCTTCTGTTTACGTCAATTGATTCGCATCTGGGAGTTGGGAAAGGCAACTGGAAAAGTGAATTACCGCTTTCCTCTTGAGAGCACTGCACGGACTGCTGGTGTTATATGTCTGAAAGTAGTATATCCGCAAAATAAATCGACTTTGAGTCGAGTTTCTAATCGTGTGTGACAAGGAATTCATGCTTGCTGTGGATGAAACATCGATTTTCAAAACCTGATTAAAAATATAGAGACTTTAAGTGGGTTATCTCTTAACAGCTGCTCGAAAAGATCGTTTGGAAAGACATTGAAGTTGCTTAACGTTTAAATTGTAAACGTTAGTACAATCGTTTACCAATCATACCCCAAAGACAAATCGAGAGGATTTGCGCTAAAAAGGCAAACTCAATTTGTATTATTAATATATGGCTATCATTTGGTAGAAGACGGATGGGCTAAACGAGATGGGTTCCGTGACATCTGCTCTGACAAAAACAAGGACCACCATCGTTCGAGTGGGTTCCGAACCAGAAGAAGCGACGGAACGAAGCACGTCCAGGAAAAAGAGTATTCAGTTCTTCAGCCAGGGGGACGCGCAAGGCACGAAGCCGGCGCTATCCGAGGTGCTGAACGCGCAGGACAGCGCCGCGGAGACGAAGATAACTCTACCGCCTCCAGGCAACGCGGCCGAAGGTGAGTTACCTTTGCGCACGAAAGACAACTCTGTTCATTGCGTGTGAGGCATGTGTCTGCAAATTATCTGCAAGGATTTTGCAAATGTAGCTAAACGTGGACAAACAACATCATTGCATCATTAAGTGAGTAGTGTCTCCACAAAGGGGTTAGGAGTCTTGCTCAGGTGTGACACACCCGGGGCGGGATCGAACCGGCAACCCTCCGACTGCCAGACGACTGCTCTTACCGCCTGAGCCAATGTTGCTGATTTTGTGTTGTTGCCTTTTACAAATGAAGTAAGTTGTCACGCCCTGGTTCGTGATGACTGCAGGTGAGGAGGGGAGTCATGGCAGGCACCTGGAGTCAGAGAGGGCAGAGCAGGGAGTCAGGGCAGGCACCTGGAGTCAGAGAGGGCAGAGCAGGGAGTCAGGGCAGGCACCTGGAGTCAGAGAGGGCAGAGCAGGGAGTCAGGAGCGGATTGAGCCAGACTCAGTCCCACTGTGTGGTTTGGGGTTCGATCCCCGTCCCGTGGGAGATTGGAGAGAGTGAAACCCCCCCCATCCTGTGACTCTGGTTGTTTCCGAATGTTGCAAGAAGGTCGAAGGTCGAAGGTCGAAGGTTGAAGTGTTTAAGCCCTGTGTTTATCCCAATGCAAACATCATCACACCCCCCCCCCCCCCCCCCCTACATTTTCATGATTTCTGGTTCTGTGACCAAACTGTTTTAACAAAGGAAAAACACAAGAGTGGCTCCCAAAATCAGCCCCAGGGAAGTACAGTTTATGGGCTGTTTAATTCTACCATAACTGTCTGATTAAACTTATTTTAACTACATTTGGGTTTAGCTTGTGGCCATTTGCTATCAGTGAAATGCATTACATTACATTAATGGCATTTGGCAGACGCTCTTACCCAGAGTGACGTACAGTTGACGAGACTAAGCAGGAGACAATCCTCCCCTGGAGCAATGCAGGGTTAAGGGCCTTGCTCAAGGGCCCAACGGCTGTGCGAATCTTATTGTGGCTACACTGGGGATCAAACCAGCGACCTTGCCTGTCCCAGTCATTAACCTTAACCATACGCTACAGGTCACCCAATCAATGTCTGTTCAGTTGTACAGCAGTGTCGTTGCAGACTACGTGCAGCACAGCAGACCCAAGCTTAATGCCTTTGTTCACGGCAGGCACAGCTGGCTCTGCCATACTGAGGCTTTAAGAGGGTGAATCACCCTTCAATAGACGGTAAGAGCCCCCAATTAAGAACAATTAGCGGCTGATTACAATATAAAGCGCGTTGTTGTGGTCGGGACAAAGGCCGGCACGGGCGGTGGGTCCCCAGGACCAGGCTGGGGGAAACGCCGGCCGTGATTAGGGTACTTGACCTGACATGCTCCTGGAGGAGAGCCGTGTGACTGTAAGTGCTGTCAATCAATCTGGATGAGAGCGCCCAGCAAAACAACCCAAAGAACCCCCCTGAAAATGTCACCAGCCGCTCCACTGGCCAATCCGGTGGCTGCAGTGCAGCTGCACAGGAAGACACAAGCACTGCGCAGTTAGAAGCAGGGCTGCATGTTATTACATTACATTATTACAGAATGCTGCAGCCCGTCTGGTACTCAATGTTCCCAGATATTCACGTCACCTCCCTGCTCAGCAACCTCCACTGGCTGCCCGTTATGGCTCGCATCAAATTTAAAACTTTGGTGCTCGCGTACCAGGCAGTTAAGGGATCAGCCCCTGTATATATTCAATCACTTATCAAGACCTATACACCAGCAAGACCCCTCTGTTCTGCCACCTCGTGCCGTCTGGCGCCTCCCCCTCGCCACACCTGCACTTCTCGCTCACGACTGCTGTCTGTCCTGGTCCCACGGTGGTGGAATGACCTCCCTGTGGATGTCAGAACGGCAGAGTCTCTGACCTCCTTCAAGCGCAGACTGAAGACTCATCCCTTCAGGCTACACCTTTCCCTCCCTAACTCACCACCATGATTAGCCTTATATATGCCATAGACAGTAATGGCACTTATATAGTTGTAGAGATATTGTTGTTGTTTTTTTTTTTGTATTAGCTATTGTATTGTTGTACTCTAGCTACCAACTGTGGTATGCTAGTTTGGAAGTTGATGTATTCTTCAAGGGTTCCGATTGTATCTGTATGGTTACACTAGGACTCAGAACTTAGCACTCATACTTGTGTTTGATCTGCACTTCGTTGTATGTCGCTCTGGATAAGAGTGCTAAATGCCTTGTAATGTGATGTAATGTAACATAACCATTACATTAATGGCATTTGGCAGACGCTCTTATCCAGAGCGGCGTACAGTTGACTAGACTAAGCAGGAGACAATCCTCCCCTGGTGCAGTGCAGGGTTAAGGGCCTTGTTCAAACCAGCGACCTTGCGGGTCCCAGTCATGTACCTTAACCACTATGCTACAGGCCACCCGTTATATTGCATGTTTATCGTCACCAAGATATGATCATGTCAGGAACACATGCAAAAGACTGCTTGAACTGCGATTAATAGTTTTTATTTAAAATGCTCTGTTGAATTGATTGGCGGGTCATATTTTTCAGTGAGCTGTGACTGAGACATATATGTGCACCGTGGTGTGAAATCCGGCTATGACCTGAAATGACAAGCTGCCAGCTGTTTCAAAACATAGCTTGAGCAGGTTGAACCATGTTGAGCTTGGAGCTGGTCAACCAGGTACCAACTGTTTCAAAACCTAGCTTGAGCTGTTGGTCAGGAATTTAACCATTCAGTATGTCTACTATGTGGCTGTGATTCTGTGGCACAACCACACACGCACACACGCATACACACACGCACACACACACACAGACACGCAACCGTACACACACACACACACACACATGCACACAACACCAATACACATGCGCACACACACACAGACACAACAGTAATACCCACACGCACACAGACACACAACCTTACACACACACACACGCACAGACACAGACACACACACACAGACACGGACACACTCACACATGCACACATACACAACCATACACACACACACACACAACAGTAATACCCACACGCACACAGACACACAACCGTACACACACATGCACACACACACACACAGACACACACACACAGACACAGACACACTCACACACACACACATACAGACACACACAACACACACACACACACACACTCGCACGCACACACACACACACACACACACTTGCACGCACACACACCCACACACATGCACGCACACATATAGACACATGCACACACACATGCACACCCACACACACGCAGAGACACAGACACACACACACTTGCACACACACACACACACACATGCACAAACACACACACTCGCACACACACACATGCACGCACACACACAGACAAGGCCGTGCTTGAAGCCTGATTTTCTTTGAAGGGGAAGTGTGCGTGCTCGATTACAGTCATTATTCCACAGGGTGGCTGTAGGCTAGGACCTGATTAATCCATCTCAAAGCCGCCATTTATATGCTAATTAGCTGTAATTTGGGGTTGTGGATGCAGAAGGTGAGGAACAGGGTTTTTGAGGAGGAGGAGGTGGGGTTCATACTGAAGTTGGATGAAAAGAGCTGAGTGTGAAGCATTGTGTTGTGCGTGTCACTTTAGCTGTCGGAAACGGCCAGCATTGCTGGGCTGAGTATATGCGTCTGGGATTTGTTCAGTGAAAATGTGTCAGTTATAGATTATCTCCCAGAATTCCCTATCTCCCAGAAACTGGTTCCTGCTGCTTCAGGTAGAAACTGGTAGAGGCTCTTTCAGTGGTAAAGTCTGTTTCTGTGGTGGAGGCTGTTTCAGTGGTAGAGGCTGTGGTTTGGTGATCACAGGGAGTCAGGCTGGACTGGGCCAGTGTCCTTCTGCAAGGGCATTTATCTTCAGCATCAAAGCCACAGCTGTGGGAATGAATGGCCTGGGTAATTAGACAGAATTAACTCAACATACAACTGCGAGACACACACTCCCCTCTGCCTGGTGTGTGCCCCAGAGAGGATCAATCGACAGCTAGAGAATGTGTGTGTGTGTGTGTGTGTGTGTACATGTATGTGTATTTACCCGTGTACACATGTGTGTCTTCTAGTGTTTTTGTGTGTGTGTGTGCCAATGTGTACGTGTGTGTATATGTATATGTGATTGTTTGTGTGAGTGTGTGGGAGGGAGCGTGGGTGGGTATGTCTGTGTGTGTGTGTTCCTACTTTTTTACGTATGTGTCTGTTTGTGTGTTCCTATGTTTGTACGTGTGTGTGTGACAGTGTTTGTGTGTGCATGTGTGCGTGTGTGTGTGTGTGTTCCTATGTTTGTACGTGTGTGTGTGTGAGAGTGTTTGTGTGTTCCTATGTTTGTATGTGTGTGTGTGAGAGTGTTTGTGTGTTCCTATGTTTGTACGTGTGTGTGTGTGAGAGTTTGTGTGTGTGCATGTGTGCGTGTGTGTTGGTTAATATATGCTGTATAGGGGCAACCTAGTGGCTGATAGTAGTTCAAACCCCTATGCAGCTGTTGGGCCCTTGAACAAGGCCCTTAACCTCACATTGCTCCATTGATTGGCCCCTGCTTAGTCTAATCAATTGTAAGTCACTTTGGAAAAAAACGTCAAATAAATAACTGTAATGTAATCTTAATGTCATGTTAAACATCTGAAGAAACAGCCAGAGCTGCTGATCGCATGAGCTAAATTCATTAATCAAAATAATGAGTTAAATTCATGAGATAAATTCATTTACTAAAATCATGAGCTAAATTCACCAGATAAATCCATGAGCTAAATTCATGCTGCTCACTGCTCCTAAGTAACTAGGATGGGTCAAATGCAGAGGACACATTTCCCCATGGGATTCAATATAGTATATCTTATCTTTTTCTACATAGCCCAGATTCAGGACACTGTAAAAACTGCCCCCTGTAGTCGAGCCAGACCACTGCATCTCTCAACACGGGATGAACTGAAATTGCAATTCAGGAAATGAATGGAAATAAATTAATTAAATTAATTGTGGGGGGTTGTGTTGGTGGGGGGCTTACAGGATGTGGTTGTATTGAGCCCCATCTGTGCGGCACAGTGATGTGTGCCAAGATGGATGGATAAGGAGTCCGAGGGCCTGCTGGTGACAGGGGTACCCTGATCTGAAAAGACTCTGCGCCCCCAGTCCACCCCTCTTCACCTCCACTGCCCCTCTTTCACAGAGACCAGACCCCTCCACTGCCCCTCTTTCACAGAGACCAGACCCCTCCACTGCCCCTCTTTCACAGAGACCAGACACCTCCACTGCCCCTCTTTCACAGAACCAGACACCTCCACTGCCTCTCTTTCACAGAACCAGACACCTCCACTGCCCCTCTTTCACAGAGACCAGACACCTCCACTGCCTCTCTTTCACAGAACCAGACACCTCCACTGCCCCTCTTTCACAGAACCAGACAGCTCCACTGCCCCTCTTTCACAGAACCAGACACCTCCACTGCCCTCTTTCACAGAACTAGACACCTCCACTGCCCTCTTTCACAGAAACAGACCCCTCCACTGCCCCTCTTTCACAGAACCAGACACCTCCACTGCCCCTCTTTCACAGAACCAGACCCCTCCACTGCCCCTCTTTCACAGAACCAGACAGCTCCACTACCCCTCTTTCACAGAACCAGACACCTCCACTGCCCTCTTTCACAGAAACAGACCCCTCCACTGCCCCTCTTTCACAGAACCAGACACCTCCACTGCCCCTCTTTCACAGAACCAGACACCTCCACTGCCCCTCTTTCACAGAACCAGACCCCTCCCGCCGAGGCCATGCGTTTCAATGAGACGCTTTCAGCCGTCTTCAGAGACAGTTGTCTGTTTATGTCATGCCCAGAGTTCTGTCCGCTCCACTCTGAAACCTGACAGCTTTCCCCACAGCCAGGGGTGCTTGACAGGGTTATGGACTGTGTCACAAGTTCAGTATTTGTTGGAAAATATTATTTCTTTTTTTTTTTCAAATATGATTTTTCCTCTTCTTTTCAAATTCATTCATTCATTTATTCATGTTTACACTTTTGTGACACTGTGAGTTTTATTTCATTCTAAAAACAGATTTGAAAAAGCTTAGCATTTGTTTATTTGCAAATGTCAAAGGTTTCCCCTTACTTTGAACTCACAGTTAAATAAAATTATTTTAATTTTTTCCTTTACCCAAATACTTTGGCCAGCTTCAGCAATCACCGAACTGAACACAGCACACCTGTTTGAAAGAAATATCCATGTTGTCTCCGTCCATCCATCCAAGTTTTCCATGTTGCAAAGTGATGCTTACCGTGTGAACTAGACATGATGTTCCTGACTGTAGACAACTGATCCTTCGTGTGAAATGTCCAGCCCCTCGTCTGTAGTACTGCAGATCCTATGGCCGGTGGTACGCTCTGATTGTTTGTTTCTTTGGATCAAGCAGCTGCTAAATAAATGTGATGTAATTACCAGCTTGCACTGTGACAGCCAAAGTTCATGAAGAAACATCCATCCATCCATCCATCCATTATCTGAACCCGCTTATCCTGATCAGGGTCGCAGGGGGGCTGGAGCCTATCCCAGCATACATTGGGCGAAAGGCAGGAATACACCCTGGACAGGTCGCCAGTCTATCTCAGGGCACACACACCATTCACTCACACACTCATACCTACGGGCAATTTAGACTCTCCAATCAGCCTAACGTGCATGTCTTTGGACTGTGGGAGGAAACCGGAGTACCCGGAGGAAACCCACGCAGACACGGGGAGAACATGCAAACTCCGCACAGAGAGGCCCCGGCCGACGGGGATTCGAACCCAGGACCTCCTTGCTGTGAGGCGGCAGTGCTACCCACTGCACCATCCGTGCCGCCATGAAGAAACATCTCAAGTTTAATTAATTATCTCTAGAATGAAACAGGAAGTCCCAGTGCCAAAAAGTTTGGAGCTCTTGTCCCGATAATTACGCAGTATAATATAATAATAATAATAATAATAATGCAATATAACCATTACTCCCCCCCACCACAATGCACGGTTTCCCTGGCACCAGCATCATACTGCATGGTCCAGGTGACACTGTTTCAGCTTTGATATTCGTCCTGCTTTGATTTGCAGACAGCACGCCAGCCACCTTTCCGTGTGCTCCCACAAAGTGCAACCACTGGTGCACAGTGCCACCTAGTGGACAGTAGATGACATTACTGGCAAAGTGAGTGTGTGTGTGTGTGTGTGTGTGTGTGTGTGTGTGGGGGGGGGGGGTTTAAAAATGCATTAGCTGGCACACATTTTACAGTGCGAACATGGTTTTGTGTGATTTAGGACCCAGTAGTCACACTGCTCTACAGTGACAGTCACATGAAAATTCACACACGTTAATCCGAGGACCAGACGGCACGGATGGGAGCATACATTGGGCGAAAGGCAGGAATACACCCCGGACAGGTCACCAGTCCATCGCAGGGCACACACACCATTCACTCACACACTACGGGCAATTTAGACTCTCCAATCAGCCTAACCTGCATGTCTTTGGACTGTGGGTTTCCTCCCCCAACACGAGGAGAACATGCAAACTCCGCACAGAGAGGCCCCGGCAGACTGGGATTCGATCCCTCTGGAGGACCTCCTTGCTGTGAGGCTGTGCTACCCTCTGCACCATCCATATATGGCAGACAAACAGAGCAATGTGACAGAACCTTTGGCAAAAGGCACTTTCTTTCATCAATGCTCCACCGTCATTTTACCTCTCCCACGCCTCCTACGCATGGAAGAACACACACACTAGCAAGGTCGGGGTAAAAACGCTGTGCGTGGGTTGGCGCGTGTTGTTTGCGCGACTGCTCCCACTCTGTTATATTCTCACCACCGCCGCGGTAACGGATGCCGAGAAAACGCGACCGGAGACACTCGAGACTAAATTCGAGTCTGCTCGCGGGCAATTCAACGGTCATTGTGACTGTGTTCGCAACCGCGCGCTCTCCAAGGTCAAAAACCGGAGGCGGCCGCTTTGACACCGTCCCCCGAACGATACCGGAGCGAGAGGGGGCGGAAGCCGGCCTGCCAACGAGACGAAAGTACCTCGTATTCCCGCAGCGCGCTGGGCCGAAGTTCAAGGCGAAAAAAGAAGAATAAATTGCCTTGGGAGCTGAAGGCATTTGACAGAAACACGGAAAAGGGCTTGTTCTGGTCTGCTCCCCTGTTTAGCGGTATTCTACATCACTGACACTGGTTACGTTGCTTTTTGTTTGCACTTTAATTTAAATACATAATACATGACAATAAATATTTAAAATTATTTCAGAATTACAGTTATTTAAATAAATAATACACGTGAGGCCGGCTTCACAGACAGAGAGTCTTAAGCTTAGCCCTGGGCTAAATTAGGTTTTGTATGAAACATTTCCCTCAGAATTGAATCTAGAACCAAAGAAGCATGACCTTAATTGTGTAGATGGCTTTAACTGCTTAGGTGATTGATGGGGCTTAATTTCAACTCGAGGGGAGACACTGCTGGATCACGAATTATGAAATAATTAGAGAAATCAGGTGGTATTGCGCACGGTAGGAGTCAATGCCTGCAGACACTACGGCCCGCAGGACGTGGAGTTGAGTAGCGCTGTTCTATCTCAGTAATCCTAGATTGTGGAACAGGCCCCCTACCGGGTGTTGATTTTAACCGCGACTCCAGACTGCCACCTCCCGGCCAGTTACTGAAGGACGATTTAGTGGAGTGAAGGTGATCTCTCTCTCTCTCTCTCTCTCTCTCTCTCTCTCTCGCTCTCTCTGTGTGTGTGTGTGTGTGTGTGTGTGTGTGTGTGTGTGAGAGAGAGAGAGAGAGAGAGAGAGAGAGAGAGAGAGAGAGAGAGAGAGAGTGTGTGTGTGTGTGTGTTTGTGTGTGAAAATTCAGAAATGTAGAAAGACATTCGGCATCGGGAAGAGAATACCAGACCCCATCACTATGAAAGAGTTTTGTATGTTCTTTCATGAAAGAAGGCTGTATCATCTAGTAAACCTTTGTAAAAGTAGCGAACGCTAATTTCTTTTGAGAGATGCGAAGGAAAAGTCGTGCTCCGCAAACAAAGGGGACGGTTTTGTTTTCTAGTAAAAAAATATAATTTTAAAAACTAAAAGGTTTCATTTCCATTCATCGGTTCCCGGTTTCACCGCGAAGCTCAAAGGTGCCGTTTTGCCGTTACCAGGACTCCGCGCGAGGGCGCGAGGGAGGTCTACGGTCAGGGGCTTCTGTTTACCCAGCAACTACACCCACGCTCGTTAACTGTCCAACCGCCTCCGCATGGACCGTCGCGCGAACCTGCTGCAGTACGCGCGATGTTTCTGGAAGGAAATAAATGGAATGGAGTAGTGACACAGTGAAATAGGCGCCCGGATCAAAAACCTCGTC
>NC_083763.1:76127568-76137627 GCF_963514075.1 Conger conger | reverse complement strand
CCTTTCTGATATCCCTATCCTTGTCTAACCCCCCCCCCAAAAAAATAAAATAAAAAAAATAATGCACTTCTGATGACAACTATGTTTAGAACAGCATTTCCTGTGTATTTTGCTAGTTTCTGGATGTGATGCTCTGACTTATGGTAGAACCTATGCACTTGTAAGTCGCTTTGGATTAAAAGCGTCTGCCAAATGACTAAAATGTAATGTAAATGTAAAAATGACTGAGTCGGGAACACCGTGGCGCGGAGCGCCGGGTCGGATTCATGGGGAATATTTGGGATCGTGAGGCACACCTACACAGAGAGTATGATTGTAGAGGAAAAAGAGCCAAAGTGAAGAACTGAAATATTGGCAGAGAATGTCTCACAATCGCAGAATTTGAACGAGCTGCTCTTTTTCTCCGAATTCGGTGATTCCCGGGATTATGCGCCTTCGTACGTACGTCGCGCTGGGTCAGAAATAGCTATGTGTGTCATGAACAATAAATATGTTCATATTGTGCTTATTGGGCTAAATTTAAAACAACTACATGAAAGAGGCAACAGTTTTTTGTCTTTTTTAATGAAAGAACAAGGTTAATCAATAGACTCCTAATTAGGTTGCTGAACACGTGTTTAATTATCTTAAATTTATTAACACGATGCAGGTTTGGCTCGTTATCATTTGCTTTGTGTCTGAGTTCTTCATCATGCTCCAGATGGCTTATTTTAGCAACCAGGTGTCCTCTCTTCCATCAATTAGGAGCCTATTGATTCACCTCAGTCCTTAATTTCAGCCATTAAAAACAATTTACCTCTTTTACCCCTAAGCACAATATGAACATATTAATTGTATTGCATGTGGCATGCATGGTTTAAGAGGGTAAGTAATCACTCTAAAGATGAAAACTACATAATTAAGATGACAGCTTGTTAAAATTGGGATTGTGGAGGGCAGGAGCCACTGCTCCCATAGCAGTAGATTCGATCTGAGCATAAGCTGCATCATGCGCTCCTGTCCGTCATTAAAAAGCCCTGCTGATACCTTCAGGAACTGAACCACATGGAGCCAAATCCAAAATATGGCCCAGGTAAATGTCTGCATTTATATAGCGCCTTTATCCAAAGTGCTATTCATTACGTTACATTCCAGGCATTTGGCAGGCATCTTATCCTGAGCAACGTACAACAAAGTGCAGAAATATGGCTGCTTCTCATTCATCCATTCACACACACACACACACACACACACACTCATATACACGCGCATGTGCACACACACACACACACACACACACACACGATTGGCTGCCATGCAAGTCACCGGCCAGCTCGTCAGGAGCATTCAGGGGGTTAGGTGTCTCGCTCAGGGACACTTCGACACACCCAGGGCGGGAACGAACCGGCGACCCTCCGACGGCCAGATGACTTCTCTTGCCGTCTGAGCCAGTGTCGCTCCATGTGTGGAGGGCTGGTGATGAGTGGTGTGATCCGCCCGTAGACCAGCCAGCCAGCGGGGCCTCCGCTGCACGCTCACATGACCACCTGGATGAGGGACCAAATTACCATCCAAGTAACACTTAATAGCGCATGAACAATGGTATTTACATAACATAACCCTATGCCCCAATATAACCCCTACCTCATCTTACATACCCCCTATCCCCCCATATACCACCTACCCCCCCTACATACCCCATACCCCTACATACCCCTATCCCCCCATATACCACCTACCCCTACATGCCTGCTACCCCTCTGCATATCGTTATCGCCCCTACCCTGTAGCAGCTCGTACATGCCACCCTTTCCCCCCTACATACCCCCTATCCCCCCTACATACCCCCTACCCCCCCTACATACCCCCTACCCCCCCTACATACCCCATACCCCCCTACATACCCCCTATCCCCCCTACATACCCCCTACATACCCCATACCCCCTACATACACCCTATCCCCCCTACATACCCCCTATCCCTACATACCTGCTGTCCTCCCCTACCCTGTAGCAGCTCTTACATGCCACCCTCCCCCCCCCCATTGTATTTATAGCAGCCTGTGCATAAAAGGCCGCAGTCTCTGGATTCCTCTCCCACTTCGTGGAAGTGAGGTGAACAAGGGATTAGGGTTCTGTTCTGTGATATGAAAGAGAGAGAGGTAAGATAGAAAGAGAGAGAGAGAGACAGAGGGAGAAAGAAAGACAAAAAGAGAGAGATGGAGAGAGAGAGAGAAAGAGAGAGATAGTGCCAAAAGAATGTTCACTTGTTGTGTTTTTTTTTTGCCAAATAAATATTTAGCTCACGTCTTAGAAATGCAGTGTTTCCAAACAGAATCACATTGAGTGAAGTAGCCAATCTGTTAGTGTGAGGGAGGACTTAGTGTGTGTGTGTGTGTGTGTGTGTGGGTGCGTGTCTCTACATGTGTGTACGTCCATATATGTGTGTGTGTGTGAGCGCATCTGAGTGCGTGTGTGCTCTTGTATATCCCATGCATATGAAATGTAATTTTATCTGCAAGAATCTATTTATGCGATACCTTGTGGTGTTACGTGCTAGTACTTACAGAGCTACAGCACACCATAATCAAAAATCAACAATATTACTTATTTACGCATATTTACAACCATTCAAAATATAATAGCCATTACTACTCTTGTAAAACATTAATTTGCCAGTCCATTAATTTCGATTCTTTTGTCATTTTATAAATGAATATTTTATTCGGTTTAGCAATCTGCTGGAAACTGCAGAGAGGGACAAGGAGGGAGGTGTTGAAGGAGTGGGAGGGGGGCGGACCCCCACCCCAGTCCTCCCAGTGTGGACCTGTCCAGTCCTCCCAGTGTGAACCTGTCCAGTCCTCCCAGTGTGGACCTGTCCAGTCCTCCCAGTGTGGACCTGTACACTCCTCCCAGTGTGAACCTGTCCAGTCCTCCCAGTGTGGACCTGTACACTCCTCCCAGTGTGGACCTGTCCAGTCCTCCCAGTGTGAACCTGTCCAGTCCTCCCAGTGTGGACCAGTTCACTCCTCCCATTGTGGACCAGTTCAGTCAGTGTGCTTGTTGTCGTTGGCCCTTGAACATACACTCACTGAGCACTTTATTGGGAACACCTGTGCACCTACTTATTCATGTGATTATCTATTCATCCGAACATGTGGCAGCAGTGTAATGCATAAAATCATGCAGATATGGGTCAGGAGCTTCAGTTCACATCAACCACCAGAATGGGGAAAACATTTTTTATCTCGACTGTGGCATGATTGTTGATGCCAGATGGGCTGGTTTGAGTATTTCTGTAACCGCTGATCTCCTGGGATTTTCACGCACAGCAATCTGTATCGTTTACTCAGAATGGTGTGAAAAACAAAAAACATCCAGTGAGCAGCAGTTCTGCGGACAGAAACACCTTGTTAATGAGAGACGGCAGAGGAGAATGGCCAGACTGGTCAAAGCTGACAGGAAGACTACGGTAACGGTACTGTAACAATGCACAACATGGTGAACCTTGAGACAGATGGGCAACAACAGCAGAAGACCACGTCGGGTTCCACTTCTGTCAGCCGAGAACAGAAAGCTGAGGCTGCAGTGGGCACAGGCTCACCAAAACTGCACAGTTGAAGACTGGAAGAACGTAGCCTGGTCTGATGAATCTCAATTTCTGCTGAGGCATACAGATGGTAGGGTCAGAATATGGCACAAACAGCATTAATCCATGGACCCAACCTGCCTTGGGTCAACAGTCCAGGCTGGTGGCGGTGGTGTAATGGGGTTGGGAATCTTTTCTTGGCACAATTTGGGCCTGTTAATACAAATGAATCATCGCTTGAATGCCACAGCCTAGTTGAGTATTGTTGCTGACCGTGTGCATCCCTTCATGGCCACAATGCGCCCATCTTCTAATGGCTTCTTCCAGCATGATAATGCACCATGTCACAAGGAAAAGTCACCTCAAACTGGTTTCATGAACATGCCAACGAGTTCTTCAGCGGCCTTCCCAGTCACCGGCCAGGGGGCGCGTCCGACTGGTGACCGGGGCGGCCTGTAGCGTAGTGGTTAAGGTAAATGACTGGGACACGCAAGGTTGGTGGTTCTAATCCCGGTGTAGCCACAATAAGATCCACCCAGCCGTCAGGCCCTTGAGCAAGGCCCTTAGCCCTGCATTGCTCCAGGGGAGGATTGTCTCCTGCTTAGTCTAATCAACTGTATGTCGCTCTGGATAAGTGCCTCATAATGTAACGTAATGTAACATAATGTAACGTAATGTAACGTAATGTAATGTGTTGTGATGTAATGTAATGTAATGTGACGTAATGTAATGTAATGTAACGTAATGTAATGTAATGTAACGTAATGTAGTGTAATGTAACATGATGTAATGTAATGTAATGCAGCTGCTATCTCTCATGCTAATGACGGGACAGTCGTCCTGGCTTACTGCCGTGATCCAAGCCCTCTCCGGCGCTCCACCTGGGTCACTTACGGGGCGACATGGCTCAGGCAGTAAAAGCAGTCGTCTCATTGGCTCAGGCAGTAAGAGCAGTCGTCTCATTGGCTCAGGCAGTAAGAGCAGTCGTCTCATTGGCTCAGGCAGTAAGAGCAGTCGTCTGGCAGTCGGAGGGTTGCCGGTTCGATCCCCCGCCCGGGCTGTGTCGAAGTGTCCCTGAGCAAGACACCTAACCCCTAAATGCTCCTGACGAGCTGGTCGGCGCCTTGCATGGCAGCCAATTGCTGTCGGTGTGTGAGTGTGTGAGTGTGTGTATGAATGGGTGAATGAGAAGCATCAATTGTACAGCGCTTAGGATAAATGCGCTATATAAACCGCTTACGCGAGGAGACAGGAAGCGGCCGTGTGCTCGGGTCCCGTAGGGGCCTCACCCCGGCGTGATCCCCGCCGGTCCGGGGCCCTAATTTCACGCTCCGCTGCCCGCCTCCATCTCCTCCGCGCTGCGGAAATCTGTATTCTCATTCCGCAGCGGAGCAACAAAGCAAAACATTCGGATTATCGGCCAAGCAGAAATGTTTACTTTGTTACATTTCCTGGGCTCTTGCTCAGGGTTTAAGGTTCAGGTTTTTTTCATTTTTTTATTTTTTTAATAGAACCCAAAAGGTACATTTATTTTGCAAACTGGAGCGTGACAGAGTTTAAAAGACCGTCACAACAATTACAAACTGTAAGTGTGGAGTCAGTGTTTCTTGGAGGAACGTACAAGTACAATAATGTACCCAGAGGGTGTCGAGCCCAAGGAAATGAACAGAAAGCTGCCAGGCTGGAGGACAGCTCTCCAGTGAGGAGATGTTTACTGAATCAGGGTGGGAGGGAACTACCTTCATCAGAGTACTTTCAGAAAAACTTTGTGTCAAACGGAAGGAAATGGGAAATGTAATCACCTCAATCAATAGAGCAATACAATCTAAAAGAACAGTCCCAACAGCACAGCAAAGTAAGCCTAACGTAGGCTTGCTTTATTACATGGAGGGAATCTCCAGGAAAATGTGTATAATGTTTAAAAGGATGCCCGTATCAGACGCCCGTCATCGTCAGCTGTCAGTCTGCCAGGGTTCTGCCCATCAGTGCTCTGATGGTCTGTTAACACATTAGCACATTAGCCCTTTAGCCAAACCACCAACCTTCCAGGTCCCGGTCATGTACCTCAGCCACTAGGCTACAGGCTGCCCCAGTCATGTACCTTAACCACTAGGCTACAGGCTGCCCCAGTCATGGGTATTAGCCACTAGGCTACAGGCTGCCCCAGTCATGTACCTTAGCCACTAGGCTACAGGCTGCCCCAGTCATGGGCCTTAGCCACTAGGCTGCAGGCTGCCCCAGTCATGGGCCTTAGCCAGTAGGCTACAGGCTGCCCCAGTCATGGGCCTTAGCCACTAGGCTACAGGCTGCAGTCTGCCCCAGTCATGTACCTTAGCCACTAGGCTACAGGCTGCCCCAGTCATGGGCATTAGCCACTAGGCTACAGGCTGCCCCAGTCATGTACCTTAGCCACTAGGCTACAGGCTGCCCCAGTCATCTACCTTAGTCACTAGGCTACAGGCTGTCCTTGTGCCCAAATGTTGTGTACAATTGAATCAGAGTTTTGGTGCAGCCGGGACTCTAGCGGAGAGAGCTCTTGCTAACCGCAGTCGATGTTTGTTCAGCATAAGACGCCGGAACGCCTGAAAGCAGAGCCAAGCTGCCGGACTCACACATCCCAGTCGACCTGAGATGCTGTGTTTGATCGTGACACAGACGCGGTGCTGTGAGAAGCCTTCTTCTTTCACAGTCGAGAACAAAAACCATTCATTACCACAAGCTGGCAGTGGAGTTACCCGGAGTAAAAAAAAAAAACATAAAAAAAAAAAACTTTTTTTCTGCAAAAAACATTGTCGTGAGTCGTGAAAGAAAGAAAAAAACAAAACAAAACAAAGCTAATTAAGTTGATGATGGCTGGAGTGGTCTCTGGAGCGAGTCTTCCCCTCGATGGGAACATTCACACAACGTTCACACAATGGCTTCCTGCCCGTCAGGGACCCACAATGCACCGCGTCAGTCTGCGATGCCCATTAAGCAAAATGAATGATAAAAAGAGACACATATTTCAGACATATTTCACTGAACTTTAAATAAATCTGTACGATTTGACCTTTGGAACTTACTGTCCTTTTTCTACCAGTTTCTTCTTCTTTCTTATTATCTCTCTCGTTTTCAAACTTTAGAGTTTCTAACCCTGATAACGGAGTAAGAACAGCAACCATGTCAGCCCCCTCTCATCCCGAAACCCTTCAGAGTGTGGCATGCCTCTCTTATTCTGTTTTATTCTTTACTTCTCCTTCCTCCTCTTCCTTTGGCTACTTTGTCGTGGTCCTTTGCTTGGCCGCTCCTTGGTTTTGTGTGAACGGGGTTGCGCTGTAGGCACTGCGCTGTAGGAACCTCACTCCTTTGTGAGGTTCCTTTTCAAAAAGTACCATGGTTCTGTCAGAATGTGTACAGGGTTCTACTGTGTTCTGAGTGCTGTGGTTCCTTCAGATTGCACATGGTTCTTGTGTTCTGAGTGCTGTGGTTCTTTCAGATTGCACTTGGTTCTAGAGTGTTCTGAGTGCTGTTGTGTCTGAATGCACACAATGTTCTAGAGCAGTGGTTCTTAACCTGGGTTTGATCGAACCCCAGGGGTTCGTTGATACAGTCTCAGGGGTTTGGCAGGGGTCAAGACACACACAGGCACTAGTCTCTAGACTAGTCTCTAGACTCTAGTCTCAACGAACCCCTGGGGTTCGATCAAACCCAGGTCAAGAACCACTGTTCTAGAGTCTTCGGACGGTTCTGTCCGAATGTGCATTGGGTTCTACAGTGTTCTGAGCACCATGGCTCCGTCAAAATGCACACAATGTTCTAGAGTGTTCTGAGTTATATGGTTCTGTCAGAATACACTGGGTTCTACAGTGTTCTGAGTTCTATGGTTCTGTCTGAATGTGCACTGGGTTCTACAGTGCAGTCTGGGTTCTACAGTCTTTTTTTCTCCCTGTGTTCTGTGAGTGCAGTAGATTCACCCGGAGCCTCTAAGACCGGGGCCCTCTCTCACCTGCACAGACTCATTGTTTTCTGCTCATTAGCAAAGAGAACTAAACGTTCCCTCGTCCCTGGCTCAGGGCTGAGCGTAATTAACCTTAACGAGGACAGAGCTGGCCATGGGAGGCTCGTTAGCAGGGTGTGGGGAGGTGATGAAAGAGCAGGAGAGGATGAGCTAATGATCTGTGATTACAGCGGGAATCAGGCTCTGCCACAGAGCGTGCTCATCCCGTGACTCTCGATCTCTAAACGTTTCCGCTACGGTTTCTGTGTTCAACGGGATGTCTGTACGAGGTATGTCTGTACCTGTCTGGTGGGTGTGTCGGGGGTGAGGCCAGCGTCAGTAATGGTGTAGGCGTCTGCTTTAAAGGCTGGAGAAGGCCTTCTCAGACACCCATAGGAGCAAACCGTACTGTCAGTCAGTCAACAGGAGGTCCGACACGCCACCGTCTCTGTTTAAATAAACGTTACGTCACGTTTTGTCTGGGCTGAACGTGGTCCTGCTCTGCATCTCCAGCATGTGGAAAGACCAGTAATGCAACTGTGTGTGTGTGTGTGTGTGTGTGAGTGCGTGTGAGTGTGTGTGTGTGTGTGTGTGTGTGTGTGTGAGTGTGTGCAGTGTGTGTGTGTGTGTGAGTGAGTGTGAGTGTGAGTGTGAGTGTGAGTGTGAGTGTGAGCAGAGTGTGAGCAGAGTGTGAGCAGAGTGTGTGTGAGTGTGTGTGAGTGTGTGTGTGTGTGTGTGTGTGTGTGTGTGCAGAGTGTGTGTGAGTGTGTGTGTGTGTGTGTGTGTGTGTGTGTGTGTGTGTGTGTGAGTGTGTGTGTGAGTGTGTGTGTGTGTGTGTGTGAGTGTGTGTGAGTGTGTGTGTGTGTGATACATGTCAGCATGTACGTAAGGGCTAGATGCTAGATCTCCAGGAACAGGGTTGGGCAGCCCTGCTGTAAAGGATGACTGTGTTGTGTAATTGTTTAGGGCAAACCACAGTTCTTGACAGCTGAGAATGTCTGGTTTTCCTCTGGTTTTTACCTGGGAGTCAGGTGTGTTGACAGTCTGGCCAATCAGCAGCACTAATTGTTCAGCTAATTACCCAGGAGAAAGGAAAATCAGGGTTCGATTTGTGTGAATTTTTATTCGGTCAACTCACTTGTATGTATGTATTTATCTAAAATTGCAATCTGCACCTAAAGCTATTCTACACCAAAGTTATGGGGAAGAGTTTTGGATCCCTGCAGGGTCAATTCTCAGTTCATATTAGTTTATATTCCCTTATTTTCTCAGTTTTATATTATATACAGTATTCTGCTGTGGTAGTTCATCAGGGACACCCCAGCAGACCAACTAATAATGTCTTAGATATGATAATTAATATTGTTTGTCCATATGCTGTCGTATAATCTTGGGAAAGAAGTGCATTTGTAAACCAGTTTGAGACGTACAGAGCTCAAAAGCTCATGTGATCTCTGAGAATAGACAACCTTTATTCCACCAATCAGGTAAACCGACCACTTGGCTCTCATTTGGAGCAATGGCCGCCGCCAGTGACTGATTGGCAGTGGGTTGTGTAGCCAATCAGATCCCAGATAGCAGACCATTCCAGACCAAACGTGGTGGGGTTAGGCCAGGGGTACACAGCAAGGGCCAAACCATATCAGGATTTTGTGGTAACTTCTGCTCTTATTTATTCAATGAACTCGATCATACTGCATCTTGGTCATTTGTATAAGTGCCAGCCACAGTCACAGACTGCATGTGCAGCCTAAAGAATTCAAAAGAATTCAAGTACAGGAGTTGAACCTGTGTAATCTACAGAGCTGTCAGAAAACTAAAATTCAGGTAACTGGTTGGAACAGAAACCAGCACGCAGACCGGCCCTCCGGGACCAGAGTTGTGCACCCCTGGGTGAGGCACTTAAGGCCTGGCCCAAATAAACCAACCACATGTAGGTTTTGTGAGACATTTAAACTCTGGGCCAAAAGTGGCCACATTTACGACATTGGGATTCTGGGCCAAACACATGCAATAAAAGCTGCGGTTATAATTCTCTGCGGTCAGCCATTTTGAAACGGGGATAAAACCGTTGTGGCGTGACCTCAGTGCAGCGCAGAAGTGGTCTGTCCCACAGTACGAAACAGACTTCTCACGCTTTACAGCAACGGTACACCTAACATCAACTAACGTTGTTCTTAACATTCATTAATTGGTGTACAATGACGTTAATTAAGCATTAATTTTCATTAGGCAATGTATTTGTCAGCTCCTAACCAATGTATTAGTTACATAAATATTTATTCATTAGACAACCGTAGGATAAACGTATCAAACGCATCCAATATGAATTGGCATTAACGAATGTAGCTGTGTTGTTAGCATGGGTTAATGATGTACAAATAGATAAACAAAGCTGTATAGCTTCACTTCTCCGTAGTTAGTCAACCGCTATATTAGTTAGTGCCAGCTCACGTGACGTTATTGTAACGTGTTACTGGCTTCGACTGCACAGTTTTGGGATTTGTGGCCTCCT
>NC_083763.1:76110068-76125068 GCF_963514075.1 Conger conger | reverse complement strand
CAGCCCCAATCTCCCACTTCTCATCAGAGGCACGGAAGAGTGACCCCTACACAACAGCCCCGCGGCAGTTTCTACAGACCTGGGGTGGGATACCCCGGTCCCGGAGAACCAAATCTTACACTTCTCATCAGAGCCACTAAGGAGTGGCCCCTATACCTGTTCCCATAGTCCTGGGGTGGGATACCCTGGTCCTGGAGAGCCGCAGGGTCTACTGCATGGGCGTAACTGATATATAAGCCCTTCTGCATGGTCTACCATGAGGGGGAAGCAAGTCATCACTCATCAGTAATGGTGTTGTCCTGCCTGGTCTTTGGCTGTCTGTCAGGCTGTAAACGATACAAGGTCCTCCTTCTAGCCTGGGGGTATGGGGGTATGGGGGTGGGGGTGGGGTGTCACCCAACACCCCATGTTCCTCCGGCCCAAATTTGAAAGGACAAGCGTGACCCCGATTGTTGGCGAACAAATACGGCGGGTTTAAGGCATTAATATTGCACAAGGTCAACGGGAGCCTTAATGAGCTGTCTGTCGTCTGTTTTCCCCGACATGGATGATTAAATCCACACACTTACCGTGCTCTTCATAGCGTTCGCTGGGTTATAGATTAAAACAGTCTACTTAGTGCCCACTTTATGCCATTCTCTGTGTTATACTGAGTGCTTCTCATTCAAAAAAGGATGTTGGAATTGAGCCACTTTAGTTATATATATTTTTTCCACTTTGTTGAATTGAAACTGCATTGTGATGAATGGATTCTGGAGGAAAGCACACATCATGTTAAACGTTTCAGGGTTTTTATAAGCATGAAAGTGACTGCATGCCTCTGTAGTTTATTTATTATTGTTGTTTTTTTTAAGGATCATATTTGCAGGGGTAACACAACAAAATGTGGGTTTTCACTTGGTCATATTCCAGGTTTGGTTTCAGTGACTGAACAATTTGAATGATTTTTTAATGAATAGCAAATATTCAGGTCCTCATCAATCAAGGGAGGGAGACAGGCTGATGTTGGACTAGCTTTTTCAGAAATGCTGATTAATAATCCACAGTTCTCTCTCCTCCCTCTCTCTCTCCCTCCCTCCCTCTTTCTGTCTCTCTGTCTCTGTTGCCTTTTCCTTTATTTCCTTTTTTTTTCTCTTCTTCTTTCTGAATGTCTCCTAAAGTTGTTGCTGTTTCTGTGCTCAAGAATCAACTATTAACTATCACATACTCGTTTATCGTTTAAAAACATTATATTCGTGCCATTTATGCTGTTATTGTTTTTATTGCAACAATTGTTGTTGTCACTATGCTTTGGCAATATATATTTAGAAATATGTCATGCCAATAAAGCATCTGAATTGAGAAAGCGATGGACAGAGAAAGAGAGAGAGAGAAAGACAGACGGTGAAAGAGAGGGAGAGAGAGTGTCCATGAGTGAGAGTGTGTAAGTGTGCGTTTGTGTGCGTATGTATTATTTGAGGGAATATTGTAAACTTCCTGATACTTATATCAGGAAGTTATGAAGATGAAATGTATCCTGGGGTTTATTTGGCAGCGATAAACCAGATGAACCTCTAAGGGTAACTGGGTTGCTCAGTTCACTTCTGCTCTGCATCAGCGCTGTATTAAGGTATTGCACCCCTCCCTACCCACAATCCCCAGGGAGGGACATCTGAGCCTGTGGCTTTGGTGGGGTCAGAAACAAGGTCAGCTCAATCAAGAGAGCTTTTCTGTCACCTTTCTCTCTTTACCTCTTTCTCTCTCCCTCTCTCCCTCCCTCCCTCTCTCTCTCCCTCCCTCCTTCCCTTACTCCCTCCCGATATTTGGCTTTCACCTTTTAAGGCCACAGACTAGAATATCCTGCAGTTTGATGCAAATAGCAGAATATACAAATATACAAATTAAATGTGCCAAAACATACTTATGTGACGCAAGTTCCCAGGCTGACTGCGTTTTGTATATCAGCAAAGTGGGTATCAACACATCTGACAGTCAAATATTCCCGGGTGTGACAAGTATGAAAAGAGAAAGGAAAGACTTTGGCTACAAAGAAAGAAAATACTTTTGGCTGAAAAAATAAAATGAAAAATAAAAAAACACTGCAAAAAAACCCCCGGAATTCTGTTTGAACATGTTTCAACGAGCTTTCAGCCAGTCGATCTTTGTCAGAGCATGTATTCTGTCACCGCGTTTTGGTTTCTACAACGATGCGGTGATCTCTCGTGCGAATTCCCATCTCGAGTATCCTGTCTAATGCCGGCGTGGAGTGATTGATGTTTTCAGCCCGAGGCACTGCCATGCCCTGCCGCTGTGACATCGCCACTCTGACCCGTGTGTTTGCGTTGCGTGTTTGTCCGGGAAGGTCAGGTGTGAATTATTAAAGACCGCTCCTCTCAGTGCCTGCTCGCAGCAGATCACAGAGACAAGATGGCGGCCGCGCCTCCGAATGCGCTGGGTGATGCCTCCCGGCGTAAGGATTCACCCGCAGCACCGCCGACGTGTCTGGATCCTGTGCTGTGATCTGCTGTTAAACACAGTCCCCGCGCAACAGACTGAGGTAGTGCTGAGGAAGGGAAGCCTTTTAACTGGAGTTAACAGGAACAATCTAAAGTTTAAAAATGAAAGTAATGGCTCCTTGTACATATTTCCCATTTTCAATACCTGAAGAACAGAGTTAGAAAGCACCATATACTGTAGTAAAGGGCTGCCCGATCCAGTTCCTGGAGATCTACTGTCCTGGAGTTTTGCACTTCAACCTTAACAAGACACACTTCACTCAACAGCTAGTGATCACTTTGATTTGCAAATTAGTAGAGTAAACTGTGCCAGATTAGGATTGAAATGAAGGGTTGGGCAGGTGGCTACAGTATAGCGACTCTCGGACGAATATGACTAGAATATGACCAATAAATCGATAACATGTGATTAATAACACATGGGCTTGAGGTCACCGGGCCAGGGGGACAGGGTCAGCACGTCAGAAACGGATCGATACCGCGGGACGTGTAGCTCTGGGCCGGGCGCGCGGAGCAGCACAGCGGTTTCCAGGCGAACGCTGACGTCACGGGCCCGACACGGGCAGGGCACCGTCACCGTTTGCCTCCGAGGAACTGAAGCTGATCCTCTTCAGAAAAGATGCGGCTATGGGGCCGCATCTGGCGCAACAGGCTAAGACGCAGCAGGCTTGCGGTTGCAGTTCGCTGCAGTTGCACACCGGGGACCGGGGTTCGATTCCCGGTCCTGTCAAAAGCCAAGTTTGGCCAGCTCACATGGAGTGGCATAATTGGCTCGCCCCTCCAGAGGGAGGGTCTTGGCAGGGTTAGCTGATCGCCATACAATAAGCGCCTCGGACACCTTGGAACCACGGACACGATCAGAGAGATGAGACGTCTTGAAGAAGGCGTGTCACTCTTCCTTGGCCCACCAGGGGGCGGGGTGTGGACGGTGTATCTAATACTAACTCTAATGGGAATAGAGGGGGGTACAATTGGCTACTAAATTGAAAAAATCTGAAATAAATTTATAACAAAGAAAAGATGCAGCTGTAACAGGATACCATGTTAAAGAAAACGATTAATAATGGGCTGGGTGAGGCACTGGTTTGATAAGCATTTCAAAGCAATGAAATATCCACCTGTACATATAGATTGTACATTAGCAATGTTTCCGTGAGTAAGAGCCAAACGTGCCTGGTTCCCTAATCCACCCCTCCCTAACCTAATCCACCCCTAACCTAATCCACCCCTCCCTAACCTAATCCACCCCGCCCTAACCTAATCCACCCCTCCCTAACCTAATCCACCCCTCCCTAACCTAATCCACCCCGCCCTAACCTAATCCACCCTGCCCTAACCCAATCACCGCTTCCAGCCCCATCCGCTCCCCTGGAACACCGCCTCCAGCTGGAGCGCCGGTGGGAATGGGGAATGTGGAATGGGGAATGGAGAATGGGGAATGGGGAATGGAGAATGAGGAATGGGGAATGGGGAATGGAGAATGAGGAATGGGGAATGGGGAATGGGGAATGGGGAATGGAGAATGGGGAATGAGGAATGGGGAATGAGGAATGAGGAATGAGGAATGAGGAATGGGGAATGGGGAATGGGGAATGGGGCGAGGGACGGGGCCCTGGTAGTACCACAGGGAGGTCGGTGGGAGGGGGGGTCAGACTGGTGGCAGGCTGGTGTTCTTTCAATCCTTTTAGCATCTTCAGCCGTTATTGGCTGGGGCAGACGTTGTAGATGTTGACGCATCGCCCCTGTTTTGTCCTGCTCTGTCCTCCCCTGCCCTGTCCTGTTTATTAAATGTGCACACCCCTGTGGACTGAAGCACTTTAAAAACCTGTCTTGTCTCTGCACAACAATTGATAACATAATTCTCTATCCGGGCCCCTTCCTGAGCACCAAGGGAAATCAGGGACTTCTTTTATAAAAATGATTGGATTTACTGTAAATTACATAACATAACATTACATTTATTTAGCAGACGCTTTTGTCCAAAGCAACGTACAACAAGTGCAGACCGGTGGGCCACAGTAACACCTACAGAACATGGGTCGGGTAAGGTCCAATTCACATAAAGTACCAGTTGTCGACAGCCATGAACATCATGCTGTATCTACATAATTGACATGGTAAATATAGACTAAGGCAGTAGGAATGGTATGTTAGACTAGATACAATCGAGAAATACGGCGAGATGGATACAAATTCAACACAACAGTGCACAGTGAACCTAAAAGCAGTTACGAGCATTTCACAGTTTGGGCTGAGGCTTGAGTTGCAAATATAACTAAGACACATCAGTGACCTTTGCACCTGTGTATATAAATCTCAAATAAACGTCTATTTGAGTGAATATACTGTACCTCGTCTTTTGAATTTAGCCAATAACAGCCATCTCCCGATGAATAAGGTTGCATTTCCGCATTTCTTGCTCTCTTTATGCCTAAAATTGATTAGTAATGAAATGTTATTTTGAAAGCGCACACACACAGGGATTCACACAGCCCACAAACGTGCGGTACGTACCTCCACAATAAACCCCAGCAGGAAATTAACCGGCGTCTCCAGTAAACCTCGCGCAGAGATACAATCATATCCACATCAAAGTAGGATTTTAAAATAACTGTTATTATTCACGGATTTCTGCGTATATTTCAGCCAATATTTCAGATGCAATTCGATCACGACTGCTTGATAAATGAGTACAGTGAAGTGTACATTTTGTGCATACGTTAAATGTACAGAACATTCTGTTTTCTGTCCAAGAAGGAGGGTACCCATATAGGTGCTAAAATCTGCACTGAAAGCAATTACACTAAATGGACTCCACATTGATGGAGTAGTTTTCTTTCTTTGTTTTTGATACTGTGTTGGTCTGTTCAGAAAATGCATTAGAAGCCTTTAAATACATAATTGGCGGAGAGATAATTGCACTGTTTTTAACTCCAATTTGCACGATTGGAGGAGGGTTCACCCCCCCCCCCCCCTTTCCCCCAATCAGCAGCAGTAATTTAATAAGGGGCGGAGTCACAGAGTTCATTTGTAATGTGGGTCATCAATAATTTGAATCATGATTCATGTCAGTAAAATTAGAAAAAAGCTGAAAATATTTTGGATAATAAATGTGTGTGTGTGTACGTGTGTTTGTGTGTGTGTGTGTGTGTGTGTGTGTGTGTATGTGTCCATTACCACAGTAAGGTACTGTACTGAAATGAATGATGGAGGTCTGGGAGATTACATCTGAAGGTCCAATCACAGCACTGGGCAGAGCACTGCGACTCATTGTTCATCCAGTCCCCCCAATCATCCATTCATCCATCCATCCATCCATTAATTTATCCATCCATCCATCCATCCATTACTTCATCCATCCATCCATTAATTCATCCATCATCCATTCATTCCTTCATCCATTCATCCATTCATCCATCCATCCATCCATCCATTCATCCATCATCCATTCATTCCTTCATCCATCCATCCATCCATCCATCCATTCATCCATCCATCCATCCATCCATTCATCCATCCATCCATCCATCCATTCATTCATTCATCCATCCATTCATTCATTCATCCATTCATCCATCCATCCATTTGTTCCTTCATTTATTCATTAATTTGTACTTCAATCCATCCCTACATTTTTTCATTCATCCATCCATCCATCCATTCATCCATCTCTCCATCAGTCTGGAGAACGGGGAGCTCTGTTGTATGATGTCACCAGCATCAGAGGAATGGTCCATTCATCTAATCCGCAGGGTCGTTAATTAATTCATGAATTTATTAATTTATTCATCAATCACTCGGGGAACGGGGGTGATGTCATCAGTGCTGGAGAAATCAATCATTCCACCGATTATTTCATCCGATCATTTTCTCGTTCATCAGCCTGTTCCATCACAGTGCTGCAGTCCAGGTAGATACCAGGGTTCTTCGGCTGGAGAGATTGTATTCCTGAAACAGCACATTAAAAGCATGAATGAATAACAAAGAAACAATTCTGAGGCAAGTTTTTTTTTTTGACGATGCACTCTACTGGGGAAGAATATTGTGCAAAGTGGGTCTACAGGGGCATACTGTAGATTAATAAAATAAATTCAATACAAAACCTTCATTCTTATTCAAGCAGACGCTGAGTCATAGAGCTAAAGCACAATGCGCGCTACACCCCTCCTAATAAATCACAGAGTAAATCAGTAATCTGATGTAGGAAAGTGCCAGAATATCTTTATCTGATGCCTTCAGAACGATGAATCATTACTTCATGATTAAAAAAAGAGTACGCAAAATAAAGTGCATTTTCTGCATTTCTGCTGGAGCTGCTGTACAGTAAGTGTTTGTGTCTTCATACAGTGCTGTTTTTTGCGAACATCACATGACCAGCCAGATGCTCAGCGGTGTGTGTGTGTGCTGTGTGTGCCTATGTGAGTGTGTGTGTGTGTGTGTGTTTGTGTGCGCCTATGTGAGTGTGTGTGTGTGTGTGTGTGTGTTTGTGTGTGCCTATGTGAGTGTGTGTGTGTGTGTGTGTTTGTGTGTGCCTATGTGAGTGTGTGTGTGTGTGTGTTTGTGTGCATGTGTATGTGCTTGTGTGTGTGTGCATGTGTATGTGTGTGTGTGTGTGTGCTGCGTGCGTCTATGTGAGTGTGTGTGTGTGTGTGTGTCTACTTCCCCTCCCTCCTGTCCTAATGCGGCCGGCTGGTTCTCGTCTTGTCAGAAAGGTCGGAGGTCGATCGCTCCACTTCCTGTGTCCTCCCCCTGCAGGATAGGATCTTTAGTTTGTTTATTTCTCAGTTTAATTGTCTCCGGGCGCCCTCCCCGGTGCAGGCCGGGGCGTGAGTGGAGCATCGGACTCGCCTCTATGAGAAAAAAACGAAAGCCCCACGGGAGGCGGGGAAGCAGGGGTATGGATCTGTTGCCCGGGCGATGACCTTTTGCACCGGGGTCATGGACCGGTCCCTTTCCCAGCGGTTGGAACGGTTAAACAGCGGCTGAAGCACTTTTAAACAGTGATTTTGGAACGGTTAAACAGTGATTTTGGAAGGGTTAAATTGCGATTGAAATGCTTAAACAGCAATTGGAATGGATAAACAGCGATTGGAAGGGTTAAACAACTGTTGGACAGTTAAACAGTGGTTGGAATTGTTAAACAGCTTTTGGAACAGTAAAACAGTGATTTTGAAACGGTTAAACAGTGATTGGAATGGTTATACAGCAGTTGAAATGGTTAAACAGTGATTGAAATGGTTAAAAAGCAGTTGGAATGGTTAAATAGTGATTGAAACGGTTAAAAAGCAGTTGGAATGGTTAAACAGCGATTGAAATGGTTAAAAAGCAGTTGGAATTGTTAAACAGCGATTGAAACAGTTAAAAAGCAGTTGGAATGGTTAAACAGCGATTTAAACGGTTAAAAAGCAGTTGGAATGGTTAAACAGCGATTGAAATGGTTAAAAAGCAGTTGGAATGGCTAAACAGCGATTGAAACGGTTAAAAAGCAGTTGGAATGGCTAAACAGCGATTGAAACGGTTAAACAATCGGTCTGCGGTTCTTTTGGGGGGATGCACCGGAGGCAGTTGGGATGGAGGGATTGGGGGTGGGGGGGTGGGTGGGGCATGGTAAAGATCCTACAGAATCACAATCATAATGTTCTAATATTTATACATAATGTAACAAAGACACCAAAGCTTACTTTTTCTCTTGCTTATCTTAAAAGCAGTAGCTTCTTATGCTGCCCACAACAGGTGGATTTTGGTACACTTTAACCAATCAGACATGCGAGTGTTTAGTAATCTGCCAATCAGAGCTGAACCTGAAGTGTGTGTTGATACAGAACAGCGGGGTTGTGTCAGACCACCAGCCCTCCTGTTTCAAATGACATATTTCACATGAAAAGGAAGGATTTATTTTCTTGCTGAACATTTTTTAGAAAGTAAGTACACATCCCAGACCTGGGTCAAATATGTAATTGTGTTGGTTTCAAATGCTTTTCCGTGCTCGACTGAGCTTGCCTGGTGCAATTGAGCCAACTGAGAGGACAGGGAACTTTCTGTATCCCATAGGTTCCAATATAGCAGACAAGCTCAGTAAAGTGAATCCAAAACCATTACTTATGCCTGAATGAAACATTTTGAGAATGGTCTTTAGAGATTTTACATGGTGAAGCAGGGAGGTAGACCGGTTCCCCTCCCAGTGGACACTTTGAACACAGAAACAGTCCCAGAGATTGGCTCCAGTGCCGTGTGTGATTGGAAAGTGGGGTTTCATATATTAGCGGAGAGCCTCAGTGATAGACCCCCATTAAAAGTGGAGCTGTCATTCATCGACTTGCTCACAGTTGATTAGACTGAGCAGGAGACAATCCTCCCTGGATCAGTGCGGGGTTAAGGGCCTTGCTCAAGGGCTCAAGTCAAGCACTTTAGCCACTAGGCTATAGACTGCCCTGTATTTTTATACAATAACAATAACAATAACAATCTCGCTCTCTTTCTCTCTCTCTCTCTCTCTCTCTCTCTCTCTCTCTCTCTCTCTCTCTCTAGGGGGGATGAGATGACCTTTGAGAAAGAGGGTGAGATAAAGGGAGAGAGAGAGGGAGAGATAAAGGAGGGGGGTAGAGAACAGTGAAAGGAGAATGAGAAAGTGTGTTATGCTCTTTGGAGTGTTTTTCTTTGAATATTCCCTTCCCACCACAAACACACACTGACACACGTATACACAGACACACATATGCGCACAGACACTCACACACACATTCATACACACATGTGCACAGACACTCACACACACACATACACACACACACAAACACTGGAACACTCACACACACACACAGGGACACAAACACATGCACATACACAAATACACCCACACAGATACACAGGAACACTCACACACAGACACACAGACACACACACACACACACACATACACACATACACAGATACACAGGGACACACACACACATTTTAGTTTGGCTATTTTTGTGCTTTTCTTTCATCCCTTTCTTCCTCTGAAGTCACAGTTCATCCTGACCGCAGAAGAGGTTCTGTTTCTTCTTCTATTCTTCTCTCTGTTTACCTTCCCCTTACATCTAAGGGGACGCAGACGGCCCATCGTGAACCCGATGGCAGCTTTCCACGAGTGACAGACAGGGTTGTAGAGCGCTTAGTAAACCGGGCTTGGTGGTAACCGAGTGGGCTACAGGTTTGATTCTTAGGTTGAGCAGTTAGTGGTCAACCCAAATTACTTCCACTAAATTCCCAGTTGCAAGCTTGCAGCTCCATGCACATGTCACTGTCCAGTGACATAAGCAGGCTGCTGTAGGCTACTCTGTAGACAACAGCAGATACCCAGTTCTACTCCTCACACTCAGGTGGGAAATGACTCCATAATGTTGGAGGCAATGCACTTCGATGTGAAGGACCTTCTGAACATTCTTGACACTCTGTATGCTCTCGGCCTTCCAGGGCACACGATAGGTAACCCCTGCACTAAACAGTACACAGTTTGCCAAGTAGACGTAGTGCGTATTTTGAGGACACAGTAGTTAGGAGGCTGATTGATGTATGCAGTCTCCACGTCCCAATGCAGGAGAGTAAAGGACAGCCATTCTGGGCCTGTTCTGGGAGTGTCTGGTGCTTATACTTTCATTTCGATTGTTTTTTTTGTGTTGCCGCTGTTGTTATTTTTTCCCCTTTCGCTGTCCATATCTGATGCAATTATAAAAGGCTTTTCCATGGTCGGATTCATTTTCAGATTGGGCAGAATTAATTACTCTTGTCATTCACTGGGGTGAAATCTGCCATCGTTCTCCTTTGTTTGTTGAACTGTGCCTGGTGATTAGACAGCAAGATGGGCATTCCTGTGTCTATAGTAACTTGAGCTGCAGGTTCCCGTATACAGTAAATTCATATGACTATAGGATGTGCTTTTATCAAAGCAGGGCTGGGTCCTTCATGTTGGGTCCATGGCTGGATCCTCTGTGTTGGGTCCATGGCTGGATCCTCTGTGTTGGGTCCGGGGCTGGGTCCTCTGTGTTGTGTCCACGGCTGGGTCCTCTGTGTTGGGTCCATGGCTGGGTTCTCTGTGTTGGGTCCAGAGCTGGGTCCTCTGTGTTGGGTCCAGAGCTGGGTCCTCTGTGTTGGGTCCGGAGCTGGGTCCTCTGTGTTGGGTCCAGAGCTGGGTCCTCTGTGTTGGGTCCAGAGCTGGATCCTCTGTGTTGGGTCCAGAGCTGGGTCCTCTGTGTTGGGTTTAGGGCTGGGTCCTCTGTGTTGGGTTTAGGGCTGGGTCCTCTGTGTTGGGTCCAGAGCTGGGTCCTCTGTGTTGGGTTTAGGGCTGGGTCCTCTGTGTTGGGTTTAGGGCTGGGTCCTCTGTGTTGGGTTTAGAGCTGGGTCCTCCGTGTTGGGTGTTCACAGTACGTTCATATTACGGTTCCAATGTCAAGAACACAAGAAAACAGGAATTGCGAGGTGGCAGATGAGGCAAGCAAACCTCACAAATCAAGTTTTTAGTTTCACCATTTCTGCACTAAATGTTGCTAAAATCTTTATAAGAATAAAACGAGTAGAGAAATACGTATTATAATCGCCAAATCTTAGCTCATTTTAAGCATTCAACGTAGCTTATAGCCTAAAACGTCCATCATACCCAACTTGGCTATCTCATAGAGTTAACGTTAACGTTAACCGAGCTGACTCATTTTGTGGCTAACGCCAATGAGGCACCCTAAACGCATTAGCTAGGTAAAGAGCAGCGGGGTAAAGGGACTCTTTATTCACTTAAATTTTTTAAGTAGGTTACAGTAGGTTACATACTCACGTCACAAGCATGCATTGCGTCTCAAATGCATATAACAGTGTTGTCTGTCCTTCTATTCTTGGAAGAACGTTCTTCCCATGAACACATGAACAGTCCTGCATCCTTGGTATTGAGAGACACCCATTATGTACACCCACTGAAATGTCCCCACTAGGTTGGTGAAAAACAGATACAGTGTGTGTGTGTGATACAGTGTGTGTGTGTGTGTGTGTGTGTGTGTGTGTGTGTAGTCCAAATGTCCCCACTAGGTTGGTGAAAAACAGATAGTGTGTGTGTAGTCCAAACGTCCCCACTAGGTTGGTGAAAAACAGATACAGTGTGTGTGTGTAGTCCAAATGTCCCCACTAGCTTGGTGAAAAACAGATACAGTGTGTGTGTGTAGTCCAAATGTCCCCACTGGGTTGGTGAAAAACAGATACAGTGTGTGTGTGTGTGTGTAGTCCAAATATCCCCACTAGGTTGGTGAAAAACAGATACAGTGTGTGTGTGTGTGTGCGTGTGTGTAGTCCAAATGTCCCCACTGGGTTGGTGAAAGACAGATACAGTGTGAGTGTGTGTGTGTGTGTGTGCAGTCCAAATGTCCTCACTGGGTTCGTGAAAGACAGGTACAGTGTGAGTGTGTGTGTGTGTGTGTGTGTGTGTGTGTGTAGTCCAAATGTCCCCACTGGGTTGGTGAAAAACAGATACAGTGGCTTTGTGTGGTGTATGGCTCCATTTTAGCATTGTTGTAAATGTGTGTGTCCCAGCTGGATACACTGACCATGAGCACTGCACCCACCCAAAAATGTGTGAATGCATCATGTATGAATCATACAGAAACAGTGTGGTGTGTTAAGTGTGTGTGTACGTGTGTGTTTGTGTATGTGTATGTGTATATGTTTGTGTGTGTATGTGTGTATGTGCGAGTGTGTGTGTGTTTGTGTGAGTGTGTGAGTGTGTGTATATGTGTGTGTATGTGTGAGTGTGTGTGTGTATGTGTAAGTGTGTGAGTCTGTGAGTGTGTGTGTGTGTGTGTGTATGTGTGAGTGTGTGATTGTGTGTGTGTGTATGTGTGTATGTGTGAGTGTGTGTGTGTATGTGTGTATGTGTGAGTGTGTGAGTCTGTGAGTGAGTGTGTGTGTGTGTGTGTGTGTATGTGTGAGTGTGTGATTGTGTGTGAGTGTGTGAGTGTGTGAGTGTGTGTGTGTGTGTGTGTGTGTATGTGTGAGTGTGTGAGTCTGTGAGTGTGTGTGTGTGTGTGTGTATGTGTGAGTGTGTGATTGTGTGTGAGTGTGTGAGTGTGTATGTGTGAGTGTGTGAGTCTGTGAGTGTGTGTGTGTGTGTGTGTGTATGTGTGTGTACTCCTGGTCTGTCCTCTCATTTTTTCAGTCCCTGCTGAGGCAGCTGGGTGTTGGTCTCCTGTCGTTGTGCCAGGATACTCAGCCTTTTGACTGTAAATGATCATCCCAATCGTGCTTTTCCTCAGAAAACAGATTATGCGAAAGTACTCTTTGGGCCAGTTCCACAGACAGCCCTTTATCACAGGAAAGAGACAGATGCGTCTTGGATAAAAGGGCTGTTTATCCTCAGAAAAAGAATGTAGCAGCAAGAATACATTAATTAATTAAAAAAGGTTTGGGACAAAGTAGCAACGGTTTACAACTCATCTCTTCCGATGTTTACTCCTCTGAACAAGCAGCCATATTGGGGACATATGCTATGTATGTGTGTGTGCGCGTGTGTGTGTGTGTGTGTGTGTGTGTGCGTGCGTGTAAACACCATTTTTGAAAATAAGTGGATTAGTTGACTACACATCAAAAAATCGAACGCTTCTCTTCATTGCAACCTCTTCAACCTCTTTTCTATTGTGTGCTCCTGTTATAATAGCCCCATACCCCTGTTATGCACTCTGTTCTGTGGGGTTTTGTTCAGAAGTCGACTTGTTCAGAAGCCGACTCTGATGCAAACACTAACACTGTGTTTGCATCAGAATCAGAATCAGAATCAGAATCAGAATCAGAATCAGAATCGCTTTATTCGCCAAGTAGTTTTCACATACAAGGAACTTGCTGTGGTTTGTCGGCGCATACAGACAACATAAAGAATAAAATAGAAACATAGATAGAAAATAAAGTAGAATGTAAATATGTTTAAAAATAAAAATAAATATTTACAATGTTCTGTTACAGTCACACTGCGGTGAAAATGCGTAGTGTCACAGCGGGCCTGCGCACAGGTATTCCTTAGCAACACAACAGGTGTGAATATAATTAGCGAACAAGGACCCCCGTGTTATTTTATTTCATAATCTATTCTAAAATATTTACTGGACCTATATATTTTATCAAGGGCTCTGCCGAATGGGTAGGTTTGCGGCGGTCACCTTTGTTGGCTGATGAGTGGAAGAGAGAGAAGTGTATGTGGGGCGTCATGGCTCAGGCATGGCTCAAGGATTTGTGTCCGGCAGTCTACCTGTCGAAAGAAAACTGTCCTTCTTTGCGGAAAATCTGTTTCTCCTCTCTCTCTCTCTCTCTCTCTCTCTCTCTCTCTCATGCTGAAATTGCAGATGTCATGTTAGGACATATTCCCACTTTTCATTCGCAGACTCTTTACACACGTATAGTATGTATACGTACTGTAACTAGGGTGACATGAAAATGCTGTGTTTTACACCCTAAGCATTGCTGCTGGGTGTGAAATAGTCTCTGGCTCTCCTGTAGCACTGTGTGTGGTCTGTAGGGTGTGAAATAGTCTCTAGATCTGCTGTAGTCCTGTGTGTTGCCTGCTGGGTCTGAAATAGTCACTGGCTCTCCTGTAGCATTGTGTATGGACTGTGTGGTGTGAAATAGTCTCTGGCTCTCCTGTAGCATTGTGTATGGACTGTGTGGTGTGAAATAGTCTCTGGCTCTCCTGTAGCATTGTGTATGGACTGTGTGGTGTGAAATAGTCTCTGGCTCTCCTGTAGCATTGTGTATGGACTGTGTGGTGTGAAATAGTCTCTGGCTCTCCTGTAGCATTGTGTATGGACTGTGTGGTGTGAAATAGTCTCTGGCTCTCCTGTAGCATTGTGTATGGACTGTGTGGTGTGAAATAGTCTCTGGCTCTCCTGTAGCATTGTGTATGGACTGTGTGGTGTGAAATAGTCTCTGGCTCTCCTGTAGCATTGTGTATGGACTGTGTGGTGTGAAATAGTCACCGACTCTCCTGTAGCATTGTGTATGGACTGTGTGGTGTGAAATAGTCTCTGGCTCTCCTGTAGCATTGTGTATGGACTGTGTGGTGTGAAATAGTCACCGGCTCTCCTGTAGCTGTCCTGTCCTTAGTGTCCTAAGGTGTCCTAAGGTGGTAGCATGCAGTCTCTCACTGCATGCTATTGTCATAAGTAATGTAAAAATCCTTTTTAGGTAAAAGCATTTTCCTGTGGGCGGTCTGTGTACATTACATAAATTTTATTGGTGGTTACAAGTGTGTGGGAAGAAAACATTTATTGCGTTTCTGTTAGCGTGAGAATCAGTCAGGCCAGCTAGCATTAGCCTAGCTCAGCCCCAGTAGGGTCGCCTGAATCCTTTCTTCCATATCAACCCACATCCTGTACTAATATTTCACTCTTGGCTGCTTAATTATTTCCCTTTTCAGGTTTTTTTATTTGTTTATTTCTGTTCTTTCATTGTTCTCCGTGACAGAGCAAACTGAGTGTGAGGGGATGTCCATTTTTGTTGC
>NC_083763.1:76055068-76097568 GCF_963514075.1 Conger conger | reverse complement strand
GTGTACATGTGTGTGTGCCTGTATGTGCATGCATGTGTATCTGCCTGCCTGTATGTGTGTGTGTGTGTGTGTGCCTGTATGACGTGTGTGTGTGTGTGTGTGTGTGTATGTGTTTGCAATGTGTCTGTCTGTGGCCTTCACAGTGTGGGGGTGAACATGACACTGTGATGTCATCGCTGTGATATACAGTAGGTCCCTGACATGGTGCACGTGATGCAGGTGATGGATGATGCGGTTGCCGTGGCGATGGAAGGCATCCTGCATCGTGGGCCGGATTAATGCCCCCCCCCCCCCCGACCCCCCCAGCATACTTTGCGTGTCTAAGATGAAAAAATAATTAATTGCCCTAGATGTTGTCATGCACAGAGAAAAATTGCACACACACACACACACACACACACCTCCTCTTCCTGGAGAAGTGGAATTATTTGTGTTGGGGGCCCCTTGTGGTTACAGTCTCTCTGTGGATCATGCCCGTCTCTGTCCGAAATTTCAACACATTAGAGCGTTTAGTGCTGAATATAATTCACAGCTTGTACACTGGTGTTCTCCCAGGGACAGCAAACTCACACAGTGAGTGAGAATGAGCGAGAGAGAGAGAGAGAGAGAGAGAGAGAGAGAGAGAGAGAGAGAGGGAGAGGGATAGTGTGAGAGAGAAACTGAAATGCTCTGCATTTCTCTGCAGGCACACTGTTTTAGGAGATGAACGTGAGCCCCACACTAAGACACACACACACAAGACAGCTAAGATCAAAAGCTGGATTCATTAAATTCTCAGTTTTTATTTGTACAGCGCTTCGTGCAGAGAAAACTGCCAGAAAGACAGTCCACAGAAAAATCAGACACAATAAGACCAGGCTGGACCAGAATTCCAAAAGAAATGAGGTAAAAAATAAATTACAAAAAACTCCCCAATTGAATTATGTGGTAGTAGCCTGGGAGCCAACGCTGAGAGCAGCTCAGACCGTATGAACCGGAGGAACAGTGGGAGCACAAACATCATTTTAGGATTCATGGAAAAATGAAGCTGTCATAGTAAAGTAGTAATCAGGGTTTCCGCCATTTTGTAGCCTGTGGCCAGGCAGAATTTCATTCGGAGATAATTTACAACACCGAACGCCGAGCGTTTCTCATTAGGAGACGTTTTCCGTTTCCTTATAATTGTCCTCTCTATCACATTCTCATTCCCTCTAATCTCTTTTTATGAATGAACAAAACTGGAAAGGCATTTACAGTGAATGGTGCTTGAGAAAGAATTGTGTGTATGTGTGTGTGTTATTTTCCATATTTCTGGCTCAGTGATGTAGTGGGCAGGTTTGTGTGTGTGTGTGTGCGTGTATTACATTTCATATTTCTGGTTCAGTGATGTAGTGACTTGTTAGTGGGCAGGTGTGTGTGTGTTATATTTCATATTTCTGGCTCAGTAATGTAGTGTGCAGGTGTGTGTGTGTGTGTGTGTGTGTGTGTGTATTACATTTCATATTTCTGGCTCAGTGATGTAGTGTGCAGGTGTGTGTGTGTGTGTGTTATATTTCATGTTTCTGGTTCAGTGATGTAGTGTGCAGGTGTGTGTGTGTGTATTACATTTCATATTTCTGGCTCAGTGATGTAGTGTGCAGGTGTGTGTGTGTGTGTGTGTGTGTGTGTGTGTATTACATTTCATATTTCTGGTTCAGTGTTGTAGTGTGCAGGTGTGTGTGTGTGTGTGTGTGTGTGTGTTATATTTCTGATTTCTGGCTCAGTGTTGTAGTGTGCAGGTGTGTGTGTGTGTGTGTGTGTGTTATATTTCATATTTCTGGCTCAGTGATGTAGTGTGCAGGTGTGTGTGTGTGTGTGTGTGTGTGTATTACATTTCATATTTCTGGTTCAGTGTTGTAGTGTGCAGGTGTGTGTGTGTGTGTGTGTGTGTATGTGTATTACATTTCATATTTCTGGTTCAGTGTTGTAGTGTGCAGGTGTGTGTGTGTGTGTGTGTGTGTATGTGTATTACATTTCATATTTCTGGCTCAGTGATGTAGTGTGCAGGTGTGTGTGTGTGCGCTAGGCGCGTAGTGCGGGCTGTGCTACACTAGGCTAGGCTAGGCTATGCTATGCTAGCCATGTGGCGCGGGTTGTGCTACACTAGGCTAGGCTAGGCTATGCTACACTAGCCATGTGGCGCGGGCTGTGTGACACTAGGCTAGGCTAGGCTACGCTATGCTAGCCATGTGGCGCGGGCTGTGCTACACTAGGCTAGGCTACGCTACACTACGCTAGGCGTGTAATGCGATGTGAACACCCGTCACCAGACCGCTCCCTCCGCCGCGCCCGGGCCGCCAACTTCATCATCCACGCTGGAGGAGACGGAGCCAGCGCCCAGCCCGACCAACCGCAGCGACCGCCTCCCCCGGCCCCAGCGCACGGCGAACTCCCCTTTACCGCCGTAATCAGCCTCTTATCGATCGCTCGCAGCTTCCTCTCCGAGAGCCTCCGCCGCGGAATGAAAGGGAGATAAGCGCGGCTAAACGCTCCTTTAACTCGCGCCTTCAGACGCGCTGCCGTTCGCACTAATCCGCAGGCCTTTCAGCCGGATTAGCCGCGCCGATTGGCCGGCTTCTCCCGGACGCCGCGTTTCGATTGAGTTTTCTCGACAGGCGGTCGTGACGCGAGGTAAGAGTTTGACGGACGCGGTCTTCAAACGTCCTCACGCCCGGTCAGAGATCTCAAAGACACCCCCCCCCACCCCCCCACACCAGACCTGTCATTGTGATGATGTCACTTATCACTTATTGACTCTGCCGATCGGTGTGCCCGGGGGAGGGGGGGGAGGCGATAGACAGGTGTATCGAGCGATGTCACGCAGGGATGATTCCGCGGGACTCAGGTGACGGCAGATGTCCCTGAGATCCGCAGCAGCTGCCGGTCCGGCCCCTCCCCCTTCGTCTCCCCCTTCGTCTTTTCCATAAATACGGGGCCGCTGACGTCTGTGCTGACCCTCCGACAGGCCCGCGGGGGCGCAGGGGGGCCAGTCTGGACACGTCCTTCATCCGCAGTGAGAGCCAGACCCCCGAGGGGAGGTTTTTACCCACAGTCCTCTCTCGTGCTCGGCTTCCTGTTTCTCTGGCTGACGAGTCTCTCGGGTGATTCGCTGCCACGGATGATACAGCCCTTTCTATAGGCTCGGCCGTACCTCCAGGATCAGGGCTGTGTATCCCAGCATGCAGTGCTGTCCTCCAGAATCAGGGTAGAATATCCCAGCGGGCACTGCTGTCCTCCAGGGTCCGGGTAGGGTATCCCAGCAGGCACTGCTGTCCTCCAGAATCAGGGTAGAATATCCCAGCAGGCACTGTTATCCTCCAGGATCAGAGTAGAGTATCCCAGTAGACTGTAGTTCCTTTCCTTATTACTTACAGACCTTATAGGCTTTGTGTACTTGACTTATGTTCATGGCTTTACAACCAATCACATGACCTCTTCTGTTGTTTATTCTATGACCTTGATGTGAACTTTTTTGTACGTCGCTTTGGATAAAAGCATCTGCTAAATGAAGTGTAATGTAATGTACTGGGTTCCTGGTTATGACAAAAACCTTTTGGCACGTGGGTCCTGAGGACTGGAAAATACTGCTTTGGCCATTTTGTAGTGGAGCGTAAATCCAATGCAGTGTTTCTCAGTTTTAATATCATAATGACCCAGTAGCGCAGCAGAGGGCTGGACCTGTAACCTTGGAGTCCGGTTCGCTCACCGCCCGTGTCCCTGAAGCTGGGTCACGCGGGCCGAGGTTGTCCCCAGACGACCCGCGTGCGTGTGTGCGCGGTGCGTGTTTACGCGGCGGCGCGTGTCTTTGCGCGGGGGCGGGGGCGGGGGCGGACGCGGGGCGTGTTCACACGGGGCACAGCTGCTCTGTGTGCCTGCGCCCGTGGGTTCTGTCTGCGTCCCGGCGTCAGCGGCGGTGCGCGTCGGCCGGAAAACACGCCCGGCGGCGGGGCCTCCGAAAGGCGCGGCTCACGCTCACGCTAACGCGGCCTGTCGTTCCGCAGACGCTCCGAGGGCCGGCCGGGTCGGGGGGAGGAAGGGGGGGGGGGGGGGGTTACGGCTGATCAGACGCACTGGGCCGTGTGGACCGGAGGGGAAAGGGAGAGAGAACGTGAGTTCTGTTTGACCTTGCTGTGGAAGCCGGCTACGCTCCTGATCTCTCCTGTTTGTCCTGCCGTGGATATCGCGCTGGTATTTTGTAGTTTGTGCCGCACTTTCAGAAATAAGGGCACGTGAAAGAGCTACCCTACAGGCGCAAAAAAATTGTACCCCTAGCCATAAACATATTTTTAATTAATATGCTTCATTTTTGCTTGGAAAGACATAACTCATTGGTACCCAAAGAAAACATTGCAGTCCTCTCTGGGCACATTTGAGTATTAAGCTCCTTGAAGAACAGAAATGTACCTCCACCGCCACTCTATTTCTGAGGGTGTGATTTTGAATCACTAAATTGGTGCACGATAGAGGAGAGAGCCAGGGGCTGTTTTATATGCCACAGCGTATGCCGTACTGCAGAAGACTCACAGGAGACAGAGAGGTCACGAGAACAGCCGTGCACATCCCGTTTAACCCTAGTGCAGTCTTAACATTCTGTTTGCTCCCGTAAAAAATGACCCGCCTTCACTAAACCCCGAAAATAAAGCAGCTTAATTCAATTTTAATTAATTGAATTCTATTTTGCATGAAGAAACAAACTTTGTCATCAAATTTCATGACATGAAGTTACATTTTACATTTACATTTTAGTCATTTAGCAGACTCTTTTAATCCAAAGCAACTTACAAGTGCACAGGTTAAAAGCATCAAATCCATAACGAGTGAAATACACATGAAGGGCTGTCGGCCGACAGGTCGAGGAAGATGAGAACAGAGGAGAGGGATTTGGCTTTAGCAGAGTGGAGTGCCTCAGTGTCTCAGTGGAGTGGCCACTCTTGAAGCCGGACTGGTTGGGATCGTGAAGATTGTTCTGGAGAAGATGAGTTGACAGTTGGGAGCAGACTGCACCTTCCAGAGTTTTAGAAAGAAAGGGAAGAAGAGAGACAGGCTGGTGGTTGTTTAGAGCAGACGGGTCAAGAGTAGGTTTTTTGAGCAGGGGAGTGACTCTGGCCCTTTTAAGGGAAGAGGGCATGGTGCCGGAAGAGAGGGAGGTGTTGATTAGAGAGGAGAGAAAAGGGAGAATGTCATTAGAGATGGATTGTCGAAGGGGAGAAGGGATGGGGTCAAGAGGACAGGTGGTTGGGCGGTGGGAAGTTCATTCAAAAAAAGATCATTTTGGGGGCTTTCTCTGCTGTTAAACATAGTGGCAGAGTCATTTTTCACCCTTAAGACAACACGAGGGTTAATAAAGGACTGGGGGCTCAGAAGGTTCTGGAACCTCTGCGATAGACCGACGCGGCCTGGCACGGGTGAGTCTGGCCTGCCTCTAACCCAACCGCTTGGCGGGCTGACAGTCTGATCTGGCAACCCTTAGCTAAGCTGGCCTGGCTGCCCGGTGACCACCTGGGATGAATGGAATCTGTTTTTTTTTTTTTGCGGGTCTGCACTCCTGCTTTTCACACAATTTTGTTTTCAGGCACAATAAAAAAACGGAGAGAACGACGTCCAGGTGCTTTTCTGAGAAAAAAAAAAGAAAGAAAAAAAAGGTTGATGCACATTTGTTGTCTCTTTTATCTGACTGCCCATCTCACCGGGTTTTCATGGTTTACACAGAGGCCCTTCTCTGTGCATTTAAAATGTTCTTCCATATTGAGCCAGGAAACTGATCATCTTTTTAACCACCTTCTCCACCAACCCTGGAGAGGAAAATGGCAAAGGGAACAATATTTCTGCATATTCAGTTCCATATTGTATCCGTTTGACATATTATGAATGGATTTTTAATGGTAAATAGATACTTCTGTGCTTTAAGGTAATTAAATTCCTTTCTAATATCTTCCTACATATGCTGCCATTTTGAAGTGTGGACCGGGAACAGTAGCACAGAACATTTCTCTGGTGAAAGCATTCTGCCAAAATGTTCACATTTTCTGTCTCATTTGATGTGAAAAAATAATTGAATGCAGTTGCTGAATTATTTAATATTGAAAATGGGCTGCACTGTTCTCCCTGCCTTCGGTTTATTCAACACAGTCCATGTTTGTGAAACAATGCAATGCATTCACTAAATACCCACAAAAACAGTACATTCACTAAATACCCACCAATGTAATGTATTCACAAAATACCCACCAATGTAACACATTAACAAATTATAGACATTTTCAGTTCAGTTTCATTTCTATACCACTCTTTAGAGAAGACAAAGACACTTCACAGAGTAGCAGAAAGGCAAACACCACACTGAACCTTTAAAACCTTTTGTCGGAGTTTGGTTTGAACGGTTCTGCATGCTTATTCTCAAATGAAATGCTGCGGTATATTGTCCTACAGCAGGGGGGGGGGGGGGGGGGTCTTTAGTTTTCATTTTGGCAGTGGGGAAATCGTAAGGACTCACACAGTTTACTCACAGACCGCTCTAAGGCATCGGGAATCTGTGAGGCATGTAATTGTAGAGTCTAATTACTAATTACATCAAAATAGCCTGACCTGGCTGTAAACTGATATTGTCATGCCACTTTTTATAGTGTTTATAATCCTTTTTTAGCTTATAAGCATACTACACAGAGGCTTAGGTTTTGTAAACACCCAAGCTGAACAGAGTTAATCCAGCATGAGTTTGGTCCGGGGAGAAGGCCCTCGTCCTCAGCATGAGTTTGGTCCGGGGAGAAGGCCCTCGTCCTCAGCATGAGTTTGGTCCGGGGAGAAGGCCCTAGTGCTCAGCATGAGTTTGGTCCGGGGAGACGTCCCTAGTCCTCAGCATGAGTTTGGTCTGGGAGACGGCCCTTGACCCAGCATCTGTGCGCACTCATCCTGGCCTGTTAATCGATGATTTGTCCTCATTCACAGCCTGCATAGCCGATAATTAAACATGTAATTGCAGAACTTCAGCGGGGCACGTTCTCCGGTGATTGCACAGCCCATGACGTACCCCCCCCCCCCCCACCCCACCTCTGAGGGCCCGTCCCTTACACGCAAAATTACCTCCTGCCCCCCAAAATTACCTCCCGTCAGGACCACATCAGCTCAAAGCCTCTCAACCTCATATGATGTCACCTTTTCTCCTCGTGTCTGTGAGCTCAGCGCTGTGATGTGTTCTCAACGCTCCTGAAATGGAGGATTAAACTGAGAGAGAAGGCCCTGGAAAGACATCTTAAAAGGCACAGCAGTATGCGAGATTGGGGTCTGTTGTGACACAGGGCCGATTGTCACGTGATGTTTTCTGGGCACAAAACAGAATTATAGTTGTGTTATTGTTGGGCAGAGTTGATATCGTGTTATAGTTGTCATGTTGGTATAGTGTTATTGTCGGGCAGTGTTGGTATAGTGTTATCGTCGGGCAGTGTTGGTATAGTGTTATAGTTGTCATGTTGGTATAGTGTTATTGTTGGGCAGTGTTGGTATAGTGTTATTGTTGGGCACTGTTGGTATAGTGTTATTGTTGGGCAGTGTTGGCATAGTGTTATTGTTGGGCAGTGTTGGCATAGTGTTATTGTTGGGCAGTGTTGGCATAGTATTATTGCCGGGCAGTGTTGGTATAGTGTTATTGTCGGGCAGTGTTGGCATAGTGTTATCGTCAGACAGTGTTGGTATAGTGTTATTTTTGGGCAGTGTTGGTATAGTGTTATCTTTGTCATGTTGATATAGTGTTCTTGTTGGGCAGTGTTGGTATAGTGTTATCTTTGTCATTTTGATATAGTGTTATCTTTGTCATGTTGATATAGTGTTATTGTTGGGCAGTGTTGATGTAGAGTTGTTGTTGTCATATTGATATAGTGTTATTGTTGGGCAGTGTTGATATAGAGTTATTGTTGTCATATTGATATAGTGTTATTGTTGGGCAGTGTTGATATAGAGTTATTGTTGTCATATTGATATAGTGTTATCGTCGGGCAGTGTTGGTATAGTGTTATCTTTGTTATGTTGACGGAGGCTGTAGAAGGAGATTAAGGGAGTGATGTGATTGCAGCACAGGCTGGGGGAGGAGGGGGCAGCGTGGAGATCAGTATTTTCATTGACTTGCCGGTTACCCCCCCGCTGAGACGGGGAAATAAGATGGGACTAAGCTTCGCTTTGAGTACCAGAGGATCATCGATCCGGGGGGGGGGTCTGTCTGTCTGTCAGGCGCCTTACAAAGGACGTTAGGAGGGGGCAGCTTTCGGGTTTTCAAAGCACATCCCATCCCCTCTCATCACCGAGAGCTTCTTTCACAAGAGCCTGGGATTACCGGGGATCTGACATTTCCATCAGAAAAATGAACCCTGCAAACAGGATTGCCTTTTGGCTTCTCCTTTCTCCCTGACGCAGGGCCGACGGAACCCCTGAACCTGTTTGTGTCAAAGCCAGAATGTACACGACACAAAGGTCCGCAGAATTCTTAAGGGTTTTATTATCTCAAAGCCACACCACAGACATTACTGTTGACCAGGGATCATCAAATCACCATCCACAAGGTCTGTGAACTGCTGGTTTTCCACCCGCCTCTCACCTCCCTGTGGTTCAGCTAATTACCTGGGAGAGGATGGAAAACCAGGGCGTTCACAGAGAGGGGGGAGGGATAAACTGCGTTGTGGTTTCAGGGCGTTTGTCGCTGCAATTCCTCTCTTGACTGTTAGAAGTCCAAAATTACTTATTGTACCTTTAAAGGCGTATTGAGAGTTCTATAGCACTTTTCAGAAGATGCATGAAATCAGAGCGTTTCAATGGGACAGCTTTCGGTGTTATGAACGCATAATCTCTGTGTGGTAAGATTTGTGGCAGTGCGATTAGCTGATAGTACGCTATAATTCCAAAGTTCTGCTGAAAACTGACCTGCGTGTAACCATCATCTTGTGGTACCAAGTTGAATCGTAAAAGGATATTGCGATCACCATATCGGCCCCCTCATATAAAAATTGTGAAAAAGGAAAGTTACTTGTTTGCTTTATGACCAGAAATAAACACACGGTTGGGCGTGCGTTAGCTCACGCCTGGCGCTAGCAGGAGAAACACGATATCTGACCACGGTTTCTTCATCTCCGTGGTAACGACCCCTTCCCGGGTTCATCTCTGGCCTCTCAGATCTCCATTAGGGCTGCGAGTGACTGCAGCCCAGCGAGACAAACTATCCACTTCCATAAATTTACAGTACTGTGCAGAAGTCTTAGGCACCCGAGACTTTATTATATAGAAGCTGATATTTTTGTGTGTGTTAGTATAAAAGAACACATTTGAGATTTCCAAAAGATTTAATTTTACAGAGACATTTTTGTATTTAATTTAAAAAAGTAACATATTACTGTAAGCAACTTTTTACATAAAAACTTGATCAAGGCTGTCTAGGATCGGAAGCGAGGAGCCATCCAAAGTCTGCAGAAGAACTGTGGCAAGTTCTCCAACATGCTTGGAACAACCTCCTTGCGGACAGTGTTGGTCATCTCAGAGAAGTGATGCAGTTTTAACGCCGAAGAGTGGTTGCAAAAAAATATTGATTTGATGCTATTCTGCCAAATTACTAAAATGTAATGTAAAATGTATAGTATGTTTATTTAGGACCTTTCATTGAATTATTTTTGAAAGAATCTCATCTGTACAGAATGTTATACAGGTGCCTAAGACTTTTGCGCAGTACTGTAATGTGTCATATATATGATTTATGATTGCGTATGTGTGTGGGGAGGGTGCTAGACATAGCGCAGAGCACATTGAGGTGCATTGTGGCTAAATATTGGCAGGAGTGGCCATGGAAGCTCCCTCAGGAATAGAATTACACTGGCTTGATACAATATCTGTTTTAAACTTTTTAGACTCCACGCCAACGGGCGCCCATCTGTAGCCTGGAGCAAACAGCTGTTGGCGAGCCTCAGTCTTGCCAAACTGGCACAGCAGTGGACCCCTACAGGTGGGACTGTTCAATCTGTTTCAGATTCTATTATCAGGTGATCCTCATCTCTTCTACCTCACTTCCACCGTCTGCTGGTGGACCCTGCTGTTTTGCAGCTAGCATAACCCGTTGTAGTACAGCTAGTATACTCCACTGTAACACAGCTAACTGACCCCACTGTAATACAGCTAGTAGACCCCACTGTAGCACAGCTAGTATACTCCACTGTAACACAGCTAACTGACCCCACTGTAATACAGCTAGCAGACCCCACTGTAGCACAGCTAGTAGACCCCACTGTAGCACAGCTAGTAGACCCCACTGTAATACAGCTAGCAGACCCCACTGTAGCACAGCTAGTAGACCCCACTGTAGCACAGCTAGTAGACCCCACTGTAGCACAGCTAGTAAACCCCACTGTAGCACAGCTAGTAGACCCCACTGTAGCACAGCTAGTAAAACCCACTGTAGCACAGCTAGTAGACCCCACTGTAGCACAGCTAGTAGACCCCACTGTAGCACAGCTAGTAAACCCCACTGTAGCACAGCTAGTAAACCCCACTGTAGCACAGCTAGTAAACCCCACTGTAACACAGCTAGCAGACATCACTGTAACACAGCTAGCAGACCCCACTGTAGCACAGCTAGTAGACCCCACTGCAGTTTGTAGACCCAGCTGTAGTCTGCTGTGCTCAGCTAGCGGCTCTCCGGGGGTGTGTAACAGGCTGAAATATGAGGGAACATCTTCAGCCGGGAGAGGAGTCTGAGAGTCCCCTCACGTCCTCTTTATTCCCCTCCTTGTCATTTTTATTTTTATTTCTCCTGAAAGCTGCAGTTCGAGGGGCGAAAAAAATCTGCCTCAGATTAAAACTGAAAGCACCATCGCTAGAAACCCCTCTTTGTGGCTAAAAGCTCATTCTGGGACGTGTTTGGGAGAAGTCGGGAGGTTATTTATTTATTTATTTGTTTATTTATGAAGTTTTATCAGACGTGGCGAGGGGCTGCTGGATCTCAGCACCCCGCCGCTTCCTGCTGGACTCGATAAACGCACGTTAGTCTGTGGAGGTGCATGGAAGACCCGCTCCCTGCGCATCTGTCCTCCCACCAGGACAGAAACGCTGATGAGTTTACGCTGATCGCTGATTTTATCGGTCCCGCTCTGTAACACATTCACGTGTCTCCCCCTTTCAGTCTCAGCACTGAGATACTCACTGCAGTCTTCATCTCACCCTGTGCCTTACAACGACTTTGTTTTTTAACTGTTAGAAAATGTAGCACATTGTACTTTTCTTTAATTCATTCATTCATTCATTCATTCATTCACTCACTCACTCACGCACTCACTCGCTCACAAACTCACGCACTCACTCACTCACACACTCACACACTCACTCACTCACTCACTCACACACTCACTCATACACACTCACACACTCACTCACTCACTCATACACACTCACTCACTCACTAACTCACTCACACACTCACTCATTCTTTAATTCATTAATTTACGACGCTTTTCACCGTATATTCTACGGTGCGGTATTGTTCAGTTAGTTTGACGCCGGGCACACACACCCACGCGTTCGGAACTCCACAAACCCAAAACCCAGCCACCCACTCCTGGCTGCGTACGCAGTAAATGTTAAAGGCTGAAAGCGTATGCTTTTTGTTTTTGTTTGGTTGTTTTATGAACGCGGCGTTCTGGGGAACGTGGAGATTTGGAGAACAGGGCTGTTATTGCTTCCCCTGGACCACAGCTGCAGCCGGGCTGCGGATGTCACCTGCGGGTGAATCACGATGTGATTATAATGTCTGCGATTATTATTGTTATTGTTAACATTATGGAGCAACACATCCCTCCACATAATCTGGCCTGGGCTGTCTCTCTCTTTCTCTCTCACTCTCTCTCCTTCTCTCTCACTCTCTCTCCTTCTCTCTCATTATCTACATCTCACTCTTCCTTTCTCTCTCTACCACCCTTTTTCTGTGTCGCTCTCATTCTCTCTCTCTTTCGCTCTCCCTCTCCACCACCCTCTCTCTCTCTCTCTCTCTCTATAAATATATGTAATAACATATAAATTGTACAGCATCATTGGGGATAAGTGCGGATATTTGTGCGTCTGTCTGTATGATTTGAAGTATTGCAATATAAAATTATTGCTATAAATATACACATTGGGAGATGGCTTTAAGCTTTTTCTCACAACAGGTTTGGGCCAAAGATTAAAGTTATTGTAAGAAGGAGAGGAGATAAGTTATTGCTCTGAACAGGATTGGGGGAATATATTTGTTGATTTACAGAGGAGGTCTGCAGACAGACATGGTGATTTGCTGGGTGACAGGGAAGTGGGAGCTATATTTTCTTTTTCTTTTTTCCTCTGTGGAAACCCCAAATGTTACTTCTGTCGACCCGTAAAGACAGATGCATCCATCCATCCATCTATCTATCCATTATCTTAACCCGCTTATCCTGAACAGGGTCGCAGGGGGGCTGGAGCCTATCCCAGCATACATTGGGCGAAAGGCAGGAATACACCCTGGACAGGTCGCCAGTCCATCGCAGGGCACACACACCATTCACTCACACACTCACACACTCACACACACGGGCAATTTAGACTCTCCAATCAGCCTAACCTGCATGTCTGCGGACTGTGGGAGGAAACCGGAGTACCTGGAGGAAACCCACGCAAACACGGGGAGAACATGCAAGCTCCACACAGAGAGGCCCCGGCTGACCAGGATTCGAACCCAGTGGGGCGGTGGTGCTGCCCACTGCACCATCTGTGCCACCCCCCGTAAAGACAGACGCAGTTCATTCATTGTCTCTGTTGAGAGAGTGAGGGGTTGGGCTGCAGCCTATCCCAGCATGCACTGGGCGTATGTGCGCGAGTTAAATGGTAAATGGCAGGAATTTATATAGCGCCTTTATCCAAAGCGCTGTACAATTGATGCTTCTCCATTCACCCATTCATACACACACTCACACACCGGCGGCGATTGGCTGCCATATATAAGAGACATTGACTGTAAAGCGCTTTGAATAAAAGCGTTGTCTGAAATGCAGTCTATTTAACGTTTATCCACTGCACCGTGCTACTCAATGCTGAATTCCCAATGTTAAATAATTCTAGCAGTTTGTAGAGTCTAACTGTGACAGTAATGATATTCTGTTCGTTCTTGGGTGGGGGGGGGTAAATGTGTGCATCGTGCTCCGTTTCGGAAATAGAACGGCGATGTTCTTTTAGCGCAAGACGCATGCTTGCTGGATTAAAAACAGGACCGTTTATTTCAAACACAACATAGCTGCGGTGGGCGTAAAGACACCTGTTCACCGTAGACTCCCTGGAAATTTCTGGAAGCTTTTCACAGAATTTTACAGCGCAGCCAATCACTCGCCGGATCACACGCCCGATCACCTGTGGCTGTTCTATTCGGATCAAGCGCCTCAGTCCCGGTCCGCAGAGATTAAACAGCCGGCGTTACACCTGCTGGAGTGCAGCGCTTTTTACTGCGGCTCGGGTACGGGCGAAGAGGATCTGGGAACATTGAAATGTTCCGCGAGTCAGTTTTAGAAGGTTTAATGGTGCTTAGTTTTGCTTGGCAGCATTAGCCTTTGGAGTGTGACTAGCCCCGCGGTTGTGAAATTGGATTTGTATGGGTTCGGCCTGTTCAGTCGAGATTTCATTTAAACGCTCTGCATTTGCAGGAGCCCCAGGTTTATTTGAGAAGATGGGGCCATTTTGTGGGGACTTGGCTGCAGCTACGACTGCTTTGGATTACATTCCACCATTACGGTGCCACTAATGCACTGCCAAATGGATTCTGCACAGACTGATTACTAATGCAACCCAAAACAACCAATCAAACTGCTTGTTCAGACTCTCGATGGCTAATGCTGCCCAAGATAACCAATCAAACTGCATGTTAAGAAACATGATGAGTAATGCACCCCAAAACAACCAATCAAACTGCTTATTCACAGTCCTGATGGCTAATGCAACCCAATACATCCAATCAAAGCACATATCCAGGATGCAACGGAGACCGTGCTTCCTCCGTAAAGAGACCCGATATTGTTAAAAGCACTCCAGCGCTTTTTCAAATTAACCGCCGGATTAATGAATTGAATAATCATTTTGAACTGAGAAATTGCCTGTCCCAGCTCACTGTGGTTAAGGCACCGCCACACTGATCAAGGATAAACAGCTGAATTTGGGCAGGCTGTCATGTGCAATCAGCGGCTATGCCTCCATTACGCTAATTATAGAGAGGGAGGTTATTCCGGATTGTTTGTGGCTTGCCTAATGGAAACTAGCATTGCGGGTGATGAATGGAGATGAGGCCATGACAATAATATGAATACGTCTGCCTTTCAACTACTTGTTGGTGGCATTCCCTCGATCAAAAACTTCCAGAATATTCTACTGCATTCTCAGGTGTGAATGGTTAACTACGGCTAGGATGGACTACATCGTAATTGTGTTTGGTAAATTCATTTTTAAAATGGAAGTAAGTTGTGTTCTGCCGAATTTGTTCTGGCACTGATAATGAGAGAGGGTGTCAACGAGTGTGACGGTGAGGTTATTAACGAGGATGAGAGAGTGTGTTAATGAGTGTGAGGTTATTAACGAGGATTATGTGAGAGGGTGTTAATGAGTGTGAGGTTATTAACGAGGATTATGTGAGAGGGTGTTAATGAGTGTGTGGTTATTAACGAGGACTATGTGAGAGGGTGTTAATGAGTGTGTGGTTATTAACGAGGATGCTGAAAGAGGGTGTTGATGAGTGTGAGGTTATTAACGAGGATGATGAGAGAGGGTATTAACGAGTGTGAGGTTAAGAATGAGGATGGGGTGAAGCTATCGATGATGCTGAGAATGAGAACGTCTCTGGATTTGACTTGGATGGGATTTGGCGGTTGGTATCTGGCCTCTGGATCCACCCTGACCCCCCGGCTCTCTGACCCTAATCCCTGTGTGATGTAACTGACCCAGAACAACAAACCCAAACCCACCAGCCGCTGCTGCAAAACCCCACAACACGCAGTCCACTGATGTAGCACGGGATCTGACCCGAGTGCACACACATACACACACACGTGCACGCACGCATGCTCACACACACACACGCATACACGCTCACTCACACATACACACACACATGGGCACATACACACACACGCATACACGCTCACTCACACATACACACACACACGGGCACATACACACACACACGCATACACGCTCACACAAACACATGTGCACGCACGCACACACATACACACACGTGCACGCACGCATGCTCACACACACACATGTGCATGCATGCACACACACACACACGTGCACGCACGCGCACACACACACGTGCACGCACGCATACACGTGCACGCACACACACATGGGCACACACACACACGTGCACGCATGCATGCTCACACACACATGCATGCAAACTCACACAAACATGGACACACACACACAGGCATGCATGCTCACTCACACAAACACGTGCACGCACGCACACACGTGCACGCATGCGCACACACATACACATGTGCACGTATGCACACACACGCACACACACATGCATGCATACTCACATGCACACACACACGCATGTGCATGCACACACACGCATACACACACATGCATGCTTCCCCAATACATGTGCACGCACACACGCTCACACACATGTGCACACACATACACGCACGCGCACTCACACAGACAAGCACGCAGACAAACACTCACACGCTCACACACACAAACACAAAAACATGTTTTTGGGCTTTTCATATCATCCTTGAGGTTTTGATTTGTATTCCATACTGATCCAAGTAAAACTATTCCAATTTTGGTAGCAGTATGCATATTTTATGGTGTAATTGCAATTTTTCCAAGCTGTTTGTAAAATTTCTCACAGCACAGAGAGCTGGCCACAGGAGGTGGAGTGGAAGTGCTCAGGGAATTTTTTTAAATCCTACGTCACTGCAAACATCGTCTCTGTGAACATTTAGTGACTGTTTTACATACTCAAACCAGGAAGAATGCTAATGCGTATGGACCGTTAACTCTTGAGTTTTACAGAGACTATCGGCTAATGTGTATGGACCTTTAACTCTTGAGTTTTACAGAGACTATCGGCTAATGCGTATGGACCTTTAACTTTTGAGTTTCACAGAGACTATCGGATAATGCGTATTGGCCTTTAACTTTTGAGTTTTACAGAGACTATCGGCTAATGTGTATGGACCTTTAACTCTTGAGTTTTACAGAGACTATCGGCTAATGCGTATGGACCTTTAACTTTTCAGTTTCACAGAGACTATCGGATAATGCGTATTGGCCTTTAACTCTTGAGTTTTACAGAGACTATCGGCTAATGCGTATGGACCTTTAACTCTTGAGTTTTACAGAGACTATCGGCTAATGCGTATGGACCTTTAACTCTTGAGTTTTACAGAGACTATCGGCTAATGCGTATGGACCTTTAACTCTTGAGTTTTACAGAGACTATCGGCTAATGCGTATGGACCTTTAACTCTTCAGTTTTACAGAGACTATCGGCTAATGCGTATGGACCTTTAACTTCGGTTTTACAGAGACTATCGGATAATGCGTATGGACCTTTAACTCTTCAGTTTTACAGAGACTATCGGCTAATGCGTATGGACCTTTAACTTCGGTTTTACAGAGACTATCGGCTAATGCGTATGGACCTTTAACTTCGGTTTTACAGACGATCAGTAGAAGCCAAGGCTCGCTGTTACACTGGGAGAAGCCGGGAGAAACTACACCCGCTGTTCGATTTGTGTGCTCGCCCATTTGTCTTCTGCTGCAGGGCTGTTTTCCTTTCTCGAAACAATCATTCATCTTCTCTTTTTCGGTTTCTGAAATAACAACTGAAGGCCACATTAGAACTCGGGGCTGTGATTTGATGTTTGTCTCCAAATGGTGTTTTTTTTTTATTATTATTATTATGTATAGAGATTTTTATTTGTGTTTCTTTGCATGAAATGCTTGTGGAAACGGAGCAGCTTTAGATGAAGCTCAGTCAGCCGACCAGACCTGGCACTGTGGGGAGTGGGCTTACTGATGGTGTGTGTGTGTGTGTGTGTGTGTCTGTGTGTGCCTATGTGTGTCTGTGTGTTTGTGTGAGTGTGTGTATCGATATGTGTGTGTGTGTGTGTGTGTTTCTGTGTGTGTGTGTGTGCCTATGTGTGTCTGTGTGTGTTTGTGTGAGTGTGTGTATCGATATGTGTGTGTGTGTGTGTGTGTGTGTTTCTGTGTGTGTGTGTGTGCCTATGTGTGTCTGTGTGTGTTCGTGTGAGTGTTTCTGTGTGTGTGTGTGTCTGGGTGTGAGTGTGAGAGTGTGCGTCTGTGTGTCTGTGTGGGTGTGTGTGTGTGTAACTGGGGCCTGTAACTGAATCAGGCTCAGTCTTTCAGGCTTTAAAACCTCCATTAATATTCATTGTTCAGGATTTAAGAGACAATCATCAAGGAAGAGACACAAAATGGTGGTTGGGCGGGGGGGGTTGGGTGTGCTGCCTCGTGACGTGACTGTGCCTCAACTGATCTTCCACCCACCCCCAGAAACAAAATATTTTAACTGAATGAGCCTCTCCTCTCCTCCTCTCTCTCTCTCTCTCTCTCCCTCTCCTTCTCTCTGTCTCTCTCACACACACACACACACACACACATATCGATACACACACTCACACAGACACAGACACACACATACACGCATATCGATACACACACACAGACACACACTCACATACACACACACACACACATATCGATACACACACTCACACAGACACAGACACACACATACACGCATATCGATACACACACACAGACGCACACACACACACACACATCTTCACAGTGTAGTTATATGTTAAGCGGAGCCTTTTGAGTCCTCTGGCTCTTCTGCCATAAACTCCCCTCCCGTAGAACCGCCCGTCCAGCGCCCCGCATCCATCCATCCCTGATTTTTATGTTGTTTACCATGTGCTGGAGGCTAAGCTGCTCCACCATAAAACATCCAGTATTTCTTCTCTGTTGCTGCTCCGGGCAGCGCGTTGGTACAGACACAACATCGCACTCACAAACGGGCCCGTGTCATTCCACATCTCCTGCGCAAGACGGAACTTTGCTGAGCCGTTTGGACCTTTGCAAAGTCACCTGTTAAATTAATTAGTTTAAATTGTGTGTGTGTGTGTGTTGGCATCTGTGTGTGTGTGTGTGTGTGTGTGTGTGTGGCGGTGGGTGTGTGTGTGTGTGTGTGTGGGTGGCTCTCACACACACATACTCACACTCACATACACACTGGCACACAGATACATACACACACACACACACTCATACACACACACAGACAGTAAGACTGTAATGTAATGTGACTCCATCATACTGCTGCTGTTTCTCTCCATTAGGAAATGAGAGAATGCCCCCCTCCCTCTCTCCCTCTCTCCCTCTCTCCCTCTCTCCCTCTCTCCCTCCCAGCCCCCTGATCATCCTGCCTGCCGCCCCCCCCCCCCCCCCCCCCTTCACCCTTAATCCACACTGACGTGCTGTAATTGGCGGGTCGTTTTTGTCCATTAAACTTTTCACCCAGAGTTACCGTCACCAGCGACCGCTCCACGAGCGCTGTCAGAACACGCCGCCCCCCCAAATCCATCACCATGGTTACGGAGAGGCCCATTCTGACCCGCTGTCCTGCGGCTGTTACCCCTCACCCGCACCCCAGTTAATGTTTTAAATTAATGTTCACTTGGCACGTAAAATTCTCAATCCACTTCCTAATTGCCTCGTTTTTGTCTTAATTCGCAAAGAAGGGAAAATTAGTCTCCGTTGCTTTTGTTTGCCGGCAGTAGTAATTGTTGTGACATCAGCAGTTTTATGTTTGGTGGTTACGGACGTTCTAATCTCACGTGTGATGTCACACCTCAAAGGGAAAAGAGGCGTGGTTACAGTAGTCCCCACACCTGTTCCTCACACCTGTTCCCCACACCTGTTCCTCACACCTGTTCCCCACACCTGTTCCTCACACCTGTTCCCCACACCTGTTCCTCACACCTTAGGCCGGGGGCTCCAGATCGCTTGTCCTCCCGTGAAAACCTGATAGGGCCTGCTGTGACCCCCCCCCCCCTCCAAACAACGCGTGAAACTCTAACTCCGGCCTCCGAGTGTCTGTCAACAAGGGCTGAGATAACCTGAGACTCCTGTCTGTGTTTTCCTCTCAGTGTGGAGGAGAGCTGCTGAATGAGTGATGCTGAGAGAGGAGAGAGAGTGGTGAGGGAGAGAAAGAGAGAGAGGGAGAGAGAGAGAAGAGGGGGAAGGAAAGAGAGAGGGAGAGAGGATGAGATGGTGAGAGAGAGAGGGAGAGGAGAGGAGAGATGTGACTATAGTACTTAGGTATATGCATGTGTTTAGCTGGATGCATTTGTTGTTAATATGGTAAATGGTTGGCATTTATATTGCGCCTTTATCCAAAGCGCTGTACAATTGATGCTTCTCATTCACCCATTCATACACACACTCACACACCAACGGCGATTGGCTGCCATGTAAGGCGCCGACCAACTTGTCAGGAGCATTTGGGGGTTAGGTGTCTTGCTCAGGGACACAGCCCGGGCAGGGGATCGAAACCGGCAACCCTCCGACTGCCAGACGACTGCTCTTAATGCCTGAGTCATGTCGCCCCGATTTTTACAATCAAAATGTACTGGAATGATTTACATATTGATGTGTGGATATTCCTGACAACACAAGCACTGTTTCTCATGCTAGTGAAACAGAGAAAGAGATAGAGAGGGAGAGATAGAGATGGAGAGAGAGAGAGAGGGGGGGGGGTCTCTCTGAGTGACACTCTCTGAGTGGCATTCACCTTCGCCGCAGTCCGACTGAAGCCATCTCTCTGATTGGTGTAGAGGTCAAAGGTCAGGCGTGGTTACTACTGGCACGGCGCCAGTGCCGTGTGGGGCTGGAGAACACCAGCGCGTAAGCAGGGCCCCCGCCCGTGGGCTCGCTGTAGAACCCTGATGCTGATTTATATTTCTAGCAACAATATGAAATCATGCGAGGAGTACGTCTGTGGCAGCACCAGACCCGGCTGACCACACACTCCCACACCAGAGTCTATGTTCAGCTTCAATAACCGGGCTAACCGTAGAACCCTAAGGCAGATTCACACACACCCAGTGAGCACTTTAGTCGGTATTTATTTGACTTCTTTTTTAGACTTATTGAAGGTACAATAGGTAAGATTTTTGTGTTAAAACATTGTTACAAGACCATTGTAAATCCCTTCCTATCGCTGAAAAATGCTCACTGACATGTTGACTCACCCTCTGCCTGTGTTTATAGTCCTTAAATTCAGGTTTCAAAATATGTTGTTGACGGCCCAGCACAATAATTCGAGCTCGTTGGTTGAAAATTGGTTCTAATTGCCACAGGCAATGACATTTGAACATCAGCGCGTTTACAGAGAAGGGGGAGGGATAAACAGTGTTGTGGTTTGAGCGTGTTTGTTGCTGCTATTCCTCTTGACTGTTAGAAGTCCAAAATTACCTACTGTACCTTTAAGTCTTCTGCTGTTGGAGCCTATCAACTTCATGGTTTGACGCAGTGTGTGTTCAGAGATGCTCTTCTGCACACCACTGTTGTAATGCGTGGTTATTTGTGTTACTCTAACCTTCCTTTCAGCTTTGACAAGTCTCCTCTGACCATTCTCATTAACAAGGTGTTCTTGCCCACCCAACTTCCACCCAAAATATTTGACGTATTTAATGTTTTTAGGTCTTCTATGAAGTAGCCCGCTAAATTGCTCCGAAGACGCCTTTGAAGGACAGATGAGTAACGAGGCAGCGAGGAATCAAGGAGACTGCCTTCAGTTTAAGACCCAGCCCGTGTCAGTGGGGCGTGGGTTTGAGATGCGGCCCCCGTGTCAGTGGGGCGTGGGTTTGAGATGCGGTCCTGTGTCAGTGGGCAGTGAGTTTGAGACCCAGCCCGTGTCAGTGGGGCGTGGGTTTAAGACCCAGCCCGTGTCAGTGGGGCGTGGGTTTAAGACCCAGCCCGTGTCAGTGGGGCATGGGTTTGAGATGCGGCCCCGTGTCAGCGGGGTTCGGGAGAGATGACCGTGTGGGGTTTGGGAGAGATGACCGTGTGTGGGGTTCAGGAGAGATGACCGTGTGTGGGGTTCGGGAGAGATGACCGTGTGTGGGGTTCGGGAGAGATGACCGTGTGTGGGGTTCGGGAGAGATGACCGTGTGTGGGGTTCCGGAGAGATGACCGTGTGTGGGGTTCGGGAGAGATGACCGTGTGTGGGGTTCGGGAGAGATGACCGTGTGTGGGGTTCGGGAGAGATGACCGTGTGTGGGGTTCGAGAGAGATGACCGTTTGTGGGGTTCAGGAGAGATGACGTGTGGGGTTCAGGAGAGATGACCGTGTGGGGTTCAGGAGAGATGACCGTGTGTGGGGTTTGGGAGAGATGACCGTGTGTGGGGTTCGGGAGAGATGACCGTGTGTGGGGTTCGGGAGAGATGACCGTGTGTGGGGTTCGGGAGAGATGACCGTGTGTGGGGTTCGGGAGAGATGACCGTGTGTGGGGTTCGGGAGAGATGACCATGTGTGGGGTTCGGGAGAGATGACCGTGTGTGGGTTCGGGAGAGATGACCGTGTGTGGGGTTCGGGAGAGATGACCGTGTGTGGGGTTCGGGAGAGAGCACAGGCAAGCGCTGGCTTCCTGCTTATCACTCAGGGCCAGGAGCAGTCAGCTGGAGGATTTACCTGAGCGAGAGAGAGAGAGAGTTTCCTCCTAAATCCCTCTTTCTTTTCATTTTATTTCTGGGTCACGGCGAATGATTTCTGACCTTCACAAAATGGGGGGCGGGGGGTGGGGTGCTGTGTTATGTGGGGGCTAAGCTGTTTAACTAGGACCTGGAAGGTTGGTTGTTCATTACATTACATTATTGGCATTTGGCAGACGCTCTTATCCAGAGCAACATACAATTGATTAGACTAAGCAGGAGACAATCCTCCCCTGGAGCAATGCAGGGTTAGGGCCTTGCTCAAGGGCCCAACGGCTGTGCGGATCTTATTGTGGCTACACCGGATTAGAAACCACCGACCTTGCGTGTCACAGTCATTTACCTTAACCACTACGCTACAAGCCCCGGTGTAGCCACAATAAGATCAGTGCAGCTGCTGGGTCCTTGAACAGGGCCCTTGAGCGAGGCCCTTAACCCCGTGTTACTCCAGGGGAGGTTGTCCCCCCTGCTTAGTCTCATCAAATGTAAGTCAATTTGGCTAAAAAACAACATTAGTTCTGGAGGTAAGACTGCTTGTCTGGCAGTTTGATCTGGTCAAGGTGACCCGGAGCAAGGCACCCAGCCCCCAATCCTCCTGACGATGAGAGGGCTATATAAAGGCATAATAAACCAATCACATCACTGGAAAGAAGAGCCCAGCCTTCAAGTTTTTTACATGAATTTTTTTTTTTTCTTTTTTTTTTTTGGTGGGTTGGATTAGCGCGGGCGCTAATCTCATTCTGACTTCCGCTCTTGTCAAAGCCCAGCCAATGAGCACACAACAGGCTCCTAGGAGGATTCTCCTCCTGGAAATAATAAGACTGTCTCTGTCCATTATTATTATTATTTTTATTTTGTACATTTAGCAGGACACTCTCATCTGGAGCAAATTTAACACAGCTTCATTTCTCAATTCTGCACCCTCTGTCTGTACAGCTGGGCGCTCTCCTGAGAGATCCAGGCTCAGCGTGCTACTGTGGGGGGGGGCGGGGGGGGGGGCGGCTGGGAATCGACCCCACAGCCTCCCTGGCCCCTGCGCTGTGCCCCCCCCCCCCCCCCCCCCCCGGAGACAGAACACACAGTGTCCCGCTGGGCGAGAGCAGCAGGACACACAGTGCTCCCAAACATGTCCGCCCCCGGCGTTTCCCATGACGTCGGAAGCCGGAAGCGCTGGGAGATTGACGCTAACGTTGCCTAACCTCGCGCCATGTCAAACCTTGACATTCCGCGTGACTCCTGGCTCACTGCCACCTCCCTCCCCTCCGCAATCTGAGTGGCGGCGTTGCCGTGCATGCTGGGAATTCTGTTGGCGTCTCCTGTTACCATGACGGGCGGCTTGCCTTGTTTGTTGCCAAGGTCAGGCCCCCAAGGCCACCCCCGCCCCCCCCCCCTCCCCCTCGCATCTCAGACGGGACAGGCTCCCTGTGTGAGGGGACAGGAAGTGGCACGGCGTAGGCAGGGTCCTGCTCCCCCGTACAGGAAGTGCGACAGTGCGACCGGACCTGAGCCGTGGGGCCAGAGGGCCCTGCTGGTTTCTGTCCTCTTTCCTGTATCTCGCGATATACACTGATGTCCCCAGGGCAGGGGCAGGGCACTGTGTGTGGAGGACAGGACAGGGCAGGGACAGAGCACTGTGTGTGGAGGACAGGACAGAGCACTGTGTGTGGAGGACAGGACAGGGCAGGGACAGAGCACTGTGTGTGGAGGACAGGACAGGGCAGGGACAGAGCACTGTTTTTGGAGGACAGGGCAGGGACAGAGCACTGTGTGTGGAGGACAGGACAGGGCAGGGACAGAGCACTGTGTGTGGAGGACAGGGCAGGACAGAGCACTGTGTGTGGAGGACAGGGCAGGGGCAGAGCACTGTGTGGAGGACAGGGCAGAGCACTGTGTGTGGAGGCAGGGCAGGGGCAGAGCACTGTGTGGAGGACAGGGCATAGCACTGTGTGGAGGACAGGGCAGGGACAGAGCACTGTGTGGAGGACAGGGCAGAGCACTGTGTGTGGAGGGCAGGACAGAGCACTGTGTGTGGAGGACAGGGCAGAGCACTGTGTGTGGAGGACAGGGCAGGGACAGAGCACTGTGTGGAGGACAGGGCTGAGCACTGTGTGTGGAGGACAGGGCAGGGACAGAGCACTGTGTGGAGGACAGGGCTGAGCACTGTGTGTGGAGGACAGGGCAGGGACAGAGCACTGTGTGTGGAGGACAGGGCAGAGCACTGTGTGTGGAGGACAGGCAGAGCACTGTGTGTGGAGGACAGGGCAGAGCACTGTGTGTGGAGGGCAGGACAGAGCACTGTGTGGAGGACAGGGCTGAGCACTGTGTGTGGAGGACAGGGCAGGGACAGAGCACTGTGTGGAGGACAGGCTGAGCCGTTACCGGGGGCCTGACGGAGTACGGTGGCCTTAAATTACCCAGGATTCCACGGGGCACCACACCGGGAGGGAGAGGCGGGGGATTTTTTTTTAACTGCAATCTTATTTTCCACAGAGAGAGAGAGAGAGAGAGAGAGAGAGAGAGAGAGAGAGAGAGAGAGAGAGAGAGAGAGAGAGAGAGAGAGAGAGAGAGAGAGAGAGAGAGAGAGAGAGAGAGAGAGAGAGAGAGACCCTTGAATAGATGAACATCCTCCTTCCCTTTCCCATGGCTTACGGTAAAAAAATAATAAACTAAAATAACAAAGTCAAAACAAAGCAAACAGTGAAATCCTTTTGCCTAGACATTGCAAATACCAAGAAACTTTTAATATTAAAATCAGAAAAAATGTGTATACTTCAGATATATGAACTGAAAAAAACATTTGTATTAGTTAATGATGAAAACAAACATATTCAAACAGGGTCAAGTTGGTTGTTTTTCTTCTGGACCAATCAAGTTTATTTGTTGTAATATAGTTGATTTGAAATACACATATAATTAGTACCGAGGAAAAATACTGTCCCAATACTTTTGCATTTAACTGTATATAGTGCATGGAGCTGTTTTGATCTGTTGTTTCCGTCATTCATCAAGATCTAATACAACATCATTTTTCATGTCAGCAGGGGCAACCTGTAGCCTAGTGGCTACAGTACATGACTGTGGCAGCCTGTAGCCTAGTGGCTAAGGTACATGACAGGGGCAGCCTTTAGCCTAGTGGCTACAGTACATGACTGTGGCAGCCTGTAGCCTAGTGGCTAAGGTACATGACAGGGGCAGCCTGTAGCCTAGTGGCTAAGGTACATGACTGGGGCAGCCTATAGCCTAGTGGTTAAGGTACATGACTGGGGCAGCCTGTAGCTTAGTGGCTAAGGTACATGACTGGGGCAGCCTGTAGCCTAGTGGCTAAAGTACATGACTGGGGCAGCCTGTAGCTTAGTGGCTAAGGTACATGACTGGGGCAGCCTGTAGCCAAGTGGCTAAGGTACATGACTGGGGCAGCCTGTAGTGTTGTGGTTAAAGTACATGACTGGGGCAGCCTTTAGCCAAGTGGCTAAGGTACATGACTGGGGCAGCCTGTAGCCTTGTGGCTAAGGTACATGACTGGGGCAGCCTGTAGGCTAGTGGTTAAGGTACATGACAGGGGCAGCCTTTAGCCTAGTGGCTAAGGTACATACCTGGGGCAGCCTTTAGCCAAGTGGCTAAGGTACATGACTGGGGCAGCCTGTAGCCTAGTGGCTAAGGTACATGACTGGGCAGCCTGTAGCCTAGTGGACTAAGGTACATGACTGGGGACAGCCTGTAGCTTAGTGACTAAGGTACCTGACTGGGGCAGCTGTAGCCTTGTGGCTAAGGTACATGACTGGGGTAGCCTGTAGCCTAGTGGCTAAGGTACATGACTGGGACAGCCTGTAGCCTAGTGGCTAAGGTGCATGACTGGGGCAGCCTGTAGCCTAGTGGCTAAGGTACATGACTGGGGCAGCCTTTAGCCAAGTGGCTAAGGTACATGACTGGGGCAGCCTGTAGCCTTGTGGCTAAGGTACATGACTGGGGCAAGCCTGTAGCCTTGTGGCTAAGGTACATGACTGGGTAGCCTGTAGCCAAGTGGCTAAGGTACATGACTGGGGCAGCCTGTAGCCTTGTGGCTAAGGTACATGACTGGGACCTGGACAGTTGGTGGTTCAAGCCCCAGTGTAGCCAGGATACGGTCCACACAACTGTTGGGCCCTTGAGCAAGGCCCTTGTCCCCTGCTTAGTCTAGTGAACTGTAAGTTGCTTGGGATAAGGTTCAAAGATTCAGGTTCAGTTCCTCACAGCACGCGTTCTCCTCCCGGATGGGTGTGCCTCGTAGCGCTGAGGCGTTAGCAGCCAAACGCAAATCCCCAGCCTGCGCTCACAGGATATGACCCGGGCCGGCGCTTAAGCCAATCACAGCTGGGGTCTGGGGGGAGAGGGAAATGAGGTTCTCCTACATGTCTGGTTAATGTCAACCTAACTGTACTGTTGTTTACTGCTCATCTCTCTCTCTCTCTCTCTCTGTTCCTCCTCTCCCTCCCTCCTCTCTCTCTGTCTCTCTCTCTCTCCCTCCCTCTCCCTTTCTAACTCTGGCATGTCATTAACGAAGGCTGTGACGATGACATTAACGAGTTCATTAAGTCTGTAAATACACGCTAATGCAAAAGAATGGCACATTCACCCCCTCCCCTCCTCTCCCCCTCTATCTCTTCTCTTCCTTTTCTACTACTCCTCCTCCTCCTCCTTTTCTCTGGTTTCTGTCGTCTGTTGGACAACCCCCCCCCCCCCGTCTTATTTTATTCCTTTCTTTGCCCATCTGTCATCCTTTTATGTGGCTAATTGAGTGAATCACAGAGAACATGGCTGCTGTCCTGTCTTCTTCATGGGATGGGGAATAATGGGCTGTCCTGAAGCATGCTGGGATACATGGGGCCATGCTGGCTTGTCCGTGAATGGGCTGCAAATTCACTTCATCTTTTTACATTCTTTTAAAAGAGCACGGAAATGAGCACGTATATGCTTTTCAATATGAATGGACCAACACGTGGAGAAATGTATGCTTCATGCTAACACACACATGCATATATGCATGCACATACACACTCACACGCATGTGCACACACACACACACACACAGACTCACGCACATGCACACACACTCACACATGCACACACACAGACACGCACACACACTCAGTTACAGTTGCTAACACCAAACATTCCCTCAATATTGTTGCCATGCAGTAGCAATGTTATGGCAATGAAAATAAACATTCCAGTAACACTGTGAATTTTTTTTTTTCGTTTTTTCTTCACATTGTAATTTTGCGTTCGCTGGGGAGATAATTCCTTTTTGTCTAAAGCCTCTTTAAAAAGATTTGCTTTGAATACGAGACGTAGCTGCAAATCCAGCCGAAAGAGATTAACGCGTGTTTGCGGCGTGATCAACCCGGCGCATAGAACGCGGAACACTGTGGATGGAGTGTTCTAGCATCCTCACGGCTGCTTCTGTTCCGCACGCTGCCGAGGCCCACCCAGCAGTGCCCCTGGGGGGTGGATTCCAGTCAGGGCCCCCAGAAAAACCCACCCCGAACGGCATCTCAATGAAAATCACGTGTACAGGTTACGTGTCAAAATTGTCATGCCGTTTTACGTAAACCTTGAATGGGCCAAAAAAAAAAACGTTTTACATTTTTTTTTACTTACCCGTGAACATAAACTTTATTACTTCCTGAGTTACAAAACTCTGACCATACATAGAGTCGTATGAGAATGTTCAGTGTGTGTTTGAATCCAGAATTACCAAAAAGCAGAGAAACTGAGAGGTTTTTAGTGGTAAATACATGCATACACACACACACACACACACACACATGACATTGAGATTGCATGCAACTGCTCTTGACTGTGCAGTTTGGCTGATCGTCCGACAGACCTCGCCTTCTTGTGGCTACGCACTTGCTAAATAGTGTCCTAAGGAAGGGCAACCTGCGGCATGCCGTTTGTGACCCACAGCTAGGTCTAAAACTGGCAAGACACCTGGTAAGATAGCTCTTGCCTGTACACGCCAGTGCTATACATGTATCATGTAGTTGTACGTTGCTCTGGATAAGAGCGTCTGCTAAATACCTTGTAATGTAATGGTTTCGTTGACTCTTTGTAATCTACAACTTCTTGGACGGAAATCACTGAATTGTTTGCATTACAAAAAAAAAAAAAAAAAACTTGCTTATGACTATCTTTGGCAAGAAATTTTAAGGATGCTGTTTGTGAATCCAGGCAACTGTGTGATTTAAGAAAACAGATCTGAGACCTGCTGTGTGAATAGTCACATCAAAGAACAAAACACAAGTGTTAGCAATCTTCGCCCAGTAAATTTCAACAAAATGACTGCATTCCAGCATGTGTTGTTGTCTTAGACAGTTTAAACTTAACCAGTGCTTGTTTTACAAGAGTAAGATTAACATTTTTTTCTGTACTGATGTCTTTTAAACATCTGATAAGCTTTCAAACAGGAAATATACACTATACACAACTTTATTTGGCAGTCCTGTGGGCAAAAACGAATTCTTAATTTGAGAGGTCGTCAGGAAGGTGACAATAATGCAAATAACCACAGTGGAACAATGCAGGAATTGCAAGAACCTCTAAGTGGATAGGCTAATGCAGCAGCAGTCCAATAAGTATAAAAAATAAGTCTAATAAATACCTTATAATAGAAAGTACCAACTGAGTGTAATTTCACATTATGTTGATGCTACATTTTTAGTGGAACTCTCTGGCGCCCCCTCTAGCCGAAACTTGTATGTACAGTGAGGGTTCCTCCTTTCTTAAACTCCCCAAATCCAGGGTCTTGTTCTTGTTCCATTACTGAGTTAGCTGGATAACTGCACTGAGTAAACCCCACAAAGCAGGATTACTGAGTTAGCTGGATAACTGCACTGAGTAAAACCCACAGAGCAGGATCACTGAGTTAGCTGGATAACTGCTCTGAATAAAACCACAGAGCAGGATTAACAAATTAATTCAGTAGTCCTGCACTGTGGAACAGGCCTCAGCTCCTGTCGGCTGTAGTTCTTTATGTCGGTATTTTTATTTCATTCTTTCCATGGGACTCTTGTCTCTACTTTACAAAAAAACAAAGCTTGCCTGGCTTACCTTTTGTGCCCCCGGGCAGCCAAATTAAAGGGAACATAAAATTAAGTACCCAAGCGACAAGACTCACTGGCACGTAACACTCGGCCCAAAGTTGGTGCCTGCAGGTTATTCACTCCAACCAGGTGCTACACCGCCTGGTTTCGCTACTTATTTTACCTCCTCCTTGGTTCGTGAAGTAAGCTCATTGGTGAAATCAGGTGCTTTCGTGCATGGTTGCAGCAAATACCTGCAAATAATTTGTCGTATACCTGACACTTTTACCCAAAGTGACCTGCAGTTAATTAGACTGAGCTGGGTACAGTCCCCCCCTGGAGCAATGCCAGGTTAAGGGCCTTGCTCAAGGGCCCAACTCCTGAGCGGGGCTTACTGTGGCTACACTGGGGCTTGAATCACCAACCTTTCCGGGGCCCAGTCATGTACCCTTAGCCACGAGGCAACAGGCATCCCCAAATTGCCCTGGTCTGTGATGCCTTTCACAAATCTATTTTAGCCGTGTACTAAAACAGAGCAATTGTCCTCCATTTAGCCCAGTGGAGTGGAAAAACTAATCTCTCAGGGCAAGGAGGTTAATGGTTATGGATTTTGTGAGGAATTGAATGAAGGTGCTTCTTCCCCATCTAGTTAATGGGGGCTTCTGCACCATTCTGCATTATGGCTTACGCACGTGCAAACACAGCCCTGTGAGAAGTTGCCGGTTTCAGTCTAGTATGTGTTAGTGTGTTATATTTGTATATTCTTACCATGTTACTAGAGTGACGGTGGGGCTTGAGGTGGGTGGGTATAAGGGGTAAGGCAGGGTTGGGTGGGGGAGGGTATAGTGTTGAATAATAATAGTAACTATTCAATGTTCCATTACTGGCCCTCTGCGACTTTGATGTCGTAATGGGAAACATGACCGCAGATTGTGTCGACCAACCAGATTCTCAGTTCCATGTTCTTAACATTGAACATTCTAAAAATATGGAACTTAACGTTAACAAGCAGTGTAAGGGGGGGGGGGGGGGGGTAAATAATTTGTGAAATGACCGCTTGACCGTGATGATAACACAAGTATTCATCAGTAAGGACCTTGCGTTTTCACCCCACTGGGTGTAACTGCTGATTGGTATGTGTGAGTGTAACCTTCTCTAACATTAGCGAACATATTCTTTTTTTTTTGCGTTCGCCACGAACATTAGCTAACGTTAGCGAACAGTTTGAAAAGGTAGTGCGCGGTGAACAAAAATGGCTGCTGATGGGGAAAACGGCAAGAGAATAAAAGTTGACAATACTTTGTCTGTTACAATTAACGCTTTAATCACTGTAATATTTGTTCTGACCTTAACTAACAGGTAAGCAATGCATCAGCTAACTGGCCAGCTAGTTTGTATCTGTTTGTATTAAAAAGGCATTGGTGGCGAACCAAATGCAATGTTCACGATGTTAGAATCGTACAACAGTAACCGTTTGCCGCAAACGTTGGCCGTATAGAATGAACCTCAGGGTGGATGAATGTGGCTTGGATCACAAAAGAAATGGAGAAATAAAAAAGCAGTCACGTTGGATAAGTCTCCACAGATCTGGACACGCTCAGAAATGTACTGTTTAGTCAACAAAATAGTCTGTTTAGCAGCAAGCCAGCCAGATGGTAAATAACTGCAGAACGACAGTTGGTTTCAGTCAGTAATGCGTGTGCAGTGTCTGTTGAATAATTCCCCTGTCTCCTGTCTCACTTGGTAGGGTTGTTTGTCAGACCTCGGTGCTAACGAAAACAGAACCATTCACCAGCACAGCATACGGTTTGTATTTGTTTGTCTTAAGTTTTATTTCTCATGAAGTGGAGCAAGCTGTTTTGGAGAGGGGTCTCGGTCCTCCAGTTGGGCCTCTCTTACAGATCAGACTGTCTGCCCTAAAATGGCGAAGGCCCTCGACTACAGCAGGATATGATGCGTGACCCTTCTCTGGACAGGAAGTCCAAAATGGCAGTCCATAAACGTCAGTCTGGGGATGTGGTAGAGACTGCTATAGGGTAGAGTGTTGTTTCCACGCACTTAAAAAAAAGGACCTAATTAGTCGATTTATTTTTTTCCCCTTGGGGGTAAGGCCCAAAAACATATTGACAGGTATGTTTGTGTGTCTGAAAGAGAGATATTTGATCATTTTTATGTTATTTTCTTAATTAATGTTCAATGTCACAAACTGATTGTTGCACAAGCAGAGATGATTGTTTGTATTGTGTGTAGATGTTTATTCTGTGTTCATTGTATTTTTTCTCTCATTCTTTGGCAATATTGTATGCCACTAAAGCTAATTTGAATTTGAATTTGGGATAGAGAGATAGAGAAATCAGTGAACAGTGTAAAAGCGCAGGATAGAAAGAGAGAGGAGAGAGGGATGAATGATTAGGGGAGAGGGAGGGAGAAAGAAAGGATGAATAAAGATGGGGGGATGTGTTGGGAGGGCTGGAAATGAGAGGGAGCCTGATATAGTGGACAGAGAGGGGGATTGAGGGAGAGAGAGAGGGGGATTGAGGGAGAGAGAGAGAGGGGGATGGAGGGAGGGAGAGAGAGGGGGATTGAAGGAAGGAGAGGGGGGATTGCGGGAGAGAGAGAGGGGGATTGAGAGAGAGAGAGGGGGATTGAGAGAGGGAGAGAGAGGGGGATTGGGGGGAGAGAGGGGGATTGAGGGAGAGAGAGAGGGGGATTGAGAGAGGGAGAGAGAGGGGGATTGAGGGAGGGAGAGAGAGAGGGATTGAAGGAAGGAGAGAGAGGGCGATTGAGGGAGGGAGAGAGAGAGGGGGATTTAGGGAAAGAGAAAGAGGGGGATTGATGCAGGGGGAGAGAGAGGGGGATTGAGAGAGGGAGGGAGAGAGGGGGATTGAGGGAAGGAGAGAGAGGGGGATTGAGGGAGAGAGAGAGAGGGGGATTGATGGAAGGAGAGAGAGAGGGGGATTGAGGGAAAGAGAAAGAGGGGGATTGATGCAGGGAGAGAGAGGGGGATTGGGGAAGGGAGAGAGTGATTGCAGGAGGGAGAGAGAAAGGGAGTGAGTGTGTTGAAGAGAGAGACGGGGGTTAAAGTGTCATCACCTCCCAGCAGATGGGATTTTAATCATGTTTTTCAAAATGCTCCCAACACCTGAGTCCTGAAAGCAAAGCCTGCATCCACTTCTGCCTGATTGGACATGTGTAGAGCACACACACACACACACACACACACACACACACACATACATACAGTACATGTGCACTAACACTGAATCCTCTTCAAATGTTGCGTTGCACTGTAATCATGCAGAGAGCCATCGGTGTCCCGCTAAACTGATTCTGTGTCACATGTTCCCTTTACACCAATCACAGCTAAGAACCGCTGTCTCCACGGTGACCTTGTGGCTAGGTGCCCCTGACCCCAGGGGAGTTGGAGGTCAGGCATGGGGTTGCGAGTTTGATTCCCAGGGGTCACAGCCTTCAGCCAGAGGCACTTAACCCAAACTGCTCTCGTCAATATCCCACTGCTGGAGGGGTGGTCTGTTGGGTCTGAGCTGTGCCTAAATGCCTGAAGAACGCTTCTCATAAATATTCATGAGTGTGAGGGGAAAACCACTACAGGAACAAATAGCATTTAAACTCAAGCATTTCCACCCTGTAACCAAAGCAAACTCTCCTCCGTGAAAAAGCATTTAAACCCAAACATTTCCACCCTGTAACCAATGCAAATTACCCTGTAAGAAAAAGCATTTAAACTCAAGCATTTCCACCCTGTAACCAATGCAAATTACCCTGTAAGAAAGAGCATTTAAACTCAAGCATTTCCACCCTGTAACCAATGCAAATTACCCTGTAAGAAAGAGCATTTAAACTCAAGCATTTCCACCCTGTAACCAATGCAAATTACCCTGTAACAAACAGCATTTAAACTCAAGCTTTTCCACCCTGTTACCAATGCAAATTACCCTGTAAGAAAGTGCATTTAAACTCAAGCTTTTCCACCCTGTAACCAATGCAAATTACCCTGTAAGAAAAAGCATTTAAACCCAAACATGTCCACCCTGTAACCGATGCAAGCTCTCCTCTGTAGTGGTGGGCGTGGTTATTTTCACACAATGAGCTGCAGGTTCAGAGGGCAGAGGGCATGGCGGTGGCACGAGGTGCAGTTATGAGCGCGAGTGATATTAGGAGTCGAAGAAATGTTTGAATGTCAGCTCATTTTAAAAGCGTATGAGAATAAAACCCCCGGATTGAGGCGATGTTCAACGGCTTGAGGTTTGCCTTCAGGGTTTGATTTGAGAAAGCTGATTTGAGATAGCTGATTTGAAATGGTTTGATTTGAGATGGCTGATTTGAGAGGGTTTGATTTGAGATAGCTGATTTGAGAGGGTCTGATTGACAGAGGAGGTGTTATAAATGAACACTGTAATAAATGCGCAAGTTAGCTGACACTGTCGGGTGTCAGGTTGCCGCGTGAGACGCAGTTCAGCCCTGAGCTCATTCTCTGAGTCTTGTGGCCTGTTGCATTAGCAGCCCTCCTACAGATCGGCAGGTACAGAGGATTTCACACCTGTGGCTCAGCATGTGGGAGGAGGTGAAATGCATCATGGGAGCTTTCACCGGAGCCTCTCCCCCCGGTCCCCGAGCAAGCCGGAGCAATTTCACAGAGAACTGCATCATGGGACATTTTCCTTGTTGCTGTGCTGCTGGGGGACCCGGTGGATGTGAACAAAGGGCATTAAATCCTAAACAGATGCTCTAATGACGGGGAAAGCCAAGCGTTTGGTGAAAATAACACAAAGTTGTTTTGGCTATAAATTTGTAAAAGGCTCAAACATGTAAGGATGACTACAGCTGTGTTTTTTATAGGGCAGCAGTGCAACGTACATCAACTTCAAAATGAGCACATATAAACATAAACACCTCTGTTATTCAATCCACATTTGATCTGAGTTTATTATTAGACAAGCCCAGTTTGGCTAGTTTAGCCGTGTTCATTTTTGTAAAAAAAATCTTTGGTGAAACTGGCATCGATTATTCATGGAGGGATTTGTGAATCAATGGGCACTGGACACACCAGGCAGGTTTCCTGACGTCTGTTATTCTTTCGTTTTTGTTTGTGACTAGATCAGGAAATTGTCGTTGTCAGGTTGCCTGTGTGGGAACAAAAAAAAAACACACTTTCAGGTTTATTTATTTGTATTTATTTATGAATGTATTATTATTATTGTTGTTGTTGTTGTTGCTATTATTATTGATTGTCCAGCTACCAGTTATGGTCGGCTTGAGCAGCTCCGCGGACGCTGGTGCCGCTGGCTCAGCTGGGTTTCACAGCGGGGGTTGTTGTGTTGTTGTTTGTTGTTGTTGTTGTTCCACGGGCGGTTGTTGTGGGTCAGGCCCCGCACTCTTATCGCTCGCGATCAGAGTGCATTCTGGGAGGCTCTAATCTTTTAATGGGCCGGCGCCGGCTCGATCGGATCGATCCCGCGCCGACCCCATGGGGGAATTACACAGAACATGGGAGTGAGGTTGGGGGCGGGTTTTTTTTTTTTTTTTTTTTTTTTTTTGCGCCCGCCTCACTGGTTTCGATAAAACGTCTGAAATGCCCTTTTCATTCTCTGCCCCTCTGCCTGTCAGAACCGTCTCTGAATTTGACCCGCACTCTTGTTGAGAGTGACATCATTAGGTAAGGGACAAAACTATTGGCCATAAAGAGGTTTTGTTTTTCATTTGTCTAATGCAATTTTTAGCTTGCTGTGGCATTCCTATGTTTGGCTTTGTTTTCTCGTGATCTCTTGGCTTTGGACTTCAGTACATAACATGTGTGCTGGTGCACATTATATATGATTGTGTGTGTATGATGTGTGTATGTGTGTATGTGTGTATGTGTGTATGTGTGTGTTTGTGTGTGTGTGTGCATGGTGCGTGATACGTGATACGTGCATATGTGTGTGTGCATGTGTATGATTTTTGTTTGTCAGTGTTGGGCTTGGTGTGTCAGCGTTGGGCTGGGTTTTGACGGAGAGTAAAGCAGAGGGTGAATGCAGGCAGAGGGAGAGGGTGCTCATGGGTAAGTCCTGACCGTGGCTCTGCGGTGGGAGAGTGAACACACGCGTGGTTAGTGCAGAGGCGGCGTGGTGCTCTGCTGATGGATGAGCCGCTCAGGAGGATATGGCAGGGCTCTGGCCCTCAGCTGATTCCTCTTATGAATGGCCCCCGCACTCTCATTCACTGCAACTGCTCTCCGCTCTCTGCGGGTATGTCTATCTATCTGCAGCCTGCCCACTGCGTGTGTGAGTGTGTGTGTGTGTGTGTGTATGTGTGTGTGTGTGTGTGTGTGTGTGTGTGTGTGTGTGTGTGCGCGTATGTGTGTGGGTGTGTGTGTGAGTGTGTGTGCGTGTATGTGTGTATGTGTGTGTGTGTGTGTGTGTGTGTGTGTGTGAGAGTGAGTGAGTGAGTGAGAGTGTGTGTGTGAGTGTGTGTGTGTGTGTGTGTGTGTGTGAGTGTGTGTGTGTGTGCGCGTATGTGTGTGGGTGTGTGTGTGAGTGTGTGTGCGTGTATGTGTGTATGTGTGTGTGTGTGTGTGTGTGTGTGTGTGAGAGTGAGTGAGTGAGTGAGAGTGTGTGTGTGTGTGTGTGTGTGTGAGTGAGTGAGTGAGTGAGAGTGTGTGTGTGTGTGTGTATGTGTGTGTGTATGTGTGTGTGTGTGTGAGAGTGTGTGTGTGTATGTGTGTGTGTGTGTATGTGTGTGTGTATGTGTGTGTGTGTGTGTGTGTGTGTATGTGTGTGTGTATGTGTGTGTGTGTGTGAGAGTGTGTGTGTGTGTGTGTGTGTGTGTGTGTGTATGTGTGTGTGCGTAAGTGTGTATGTGTGTGTATGTGTGTATGTATGTGTGTATGTGTGTGTGTGTGTGTGTGTGTGTGTGTGTGGGTGTGTGGGTGAGTGAGTGAGTGAGTGTGTGTGTGTGTGTGTGTGTGTATGTGTGTGTGTGTGTGTGTGTGTGTGTGTGCGCGTATGTGTGTATGTGTGTGTGTATGTGTGTATGTGTGTGTGTGTGTGAGTGAGTGAGTGTGAGTGAGTGAATGTGTGTGTGTGTATGTGTGTGTGTGTGAGTGTCTGTTTGTGTGTGTGCGAGAGAGAGTCTGGGTCTGTGCATGTGTGTGTGTGTGTGTGTGTGTGTGTGTGTGTGTTTGTGTATGTCAGAGAGAGAGAGAGAAGGGGGATGAGTGAGTCTGTATGCTTGTGTGTGTGTGTGTGTGTGTGTGTGTATGCGCAATTACCTTCCCAATGCAAATTACATGCTCAGGTTAATTACTTTTTCTAATCAACGACCTGGAATAATCAACCTTGACTGCCAACAGACAAGATAGGGTCAGCTGGACTCACTCAATTCTTCACAGATCAGAATAAAAAAATATATATTTAAAAAAATATTAAATGCATAAACACTTCCAGAGGTCAGGTGAGCTAGGTTATCTCTGTGGCGGCGTTATTGTTGAACATTTTTGTGCAGTTTTGTGGTATTGGAGCTACTCACGTGCACTGACTGACCAAAGCAGGTTTTATTTGCTCTCTGTGTTTTGCTCTCAGCCAGTTAAGAGTCAGCCAAGAACATTTCTGCACACCAGGAAATGGCCATCACGCGACAGGAAAGACATCACGCATCGGGTTCATTAATTTTGCTGTCAGTTCACCCGAAAGAGTTCTGCCAAAAAGTGTGAAATACGAGGACGGTCTCTCTTTAGTTCCTTCTCAGAGCTACAGTGGCAGTGCCGTGGTACACATTTGGGGGTTGGAGACAGTGAACGCAAAATCTGTGAGAATGTGGCTAATCCGAAATCCTTCTTGGGTCACACAGTACTCGCTCAATTTCATTCCAACTTTAAAGTGGAATTTAATGTATTCTTGTACCTTGTTTGACTGTATGCTATGTATGCCTGGCTTGCTAGATTTAAAGCAAATTAGGCTCAGGCCCATTTCCCCTGACTCACCGAAGAGACATTTCCAAAGGCCCAGCCCATCTGTGCTGCAATCTGCGAAGCTGGCCTACCTGTGAAACATCGTGTTCGACATCCAAACAAATCAATTTCTTTACTTTTCTCCCCGCACTTCTGTGCTGCTGCAAAAACGCTGACCCGTTCGATTACACCAGCCCTGCTGTCCTGTCTGGGCTGGCAATGTTTACCCGAATCAAACGGGGAGAGATTCCCGCTTGCACTGCTTTGTCAAATTGAAAACTTTATTCGCCTTTTCTGGAAATTTGCTTTGCATTTTAAGAAGAGGCTCTTGTTCACACACAGTTAGGACACAGTGCTACCCAGACGATGCAAACGTAGGCATTTAGACAAACGATCAGCGATATAGACAGTGCCAGTGCGTCAGGACAGCAGACAGTTGGCCTTCATATAATGCTCACAGTCAATTTGACCCAAAATATAAAAGCAGTCATAAACGCTGAACTGGGTCAAGAGGTCAGCCGGCTCTCTTTAGCATTGAGAACTTCAGTGCCCTTGGCACGAATGAGCTTCCTGTTCTGCGGGTCCAGAGAACCTTTTTTTAATTTCTCTCTTTGTAATTTGCATGCGTCTCTCTCGTTCGCTGTGTTTAATTGGTCCAATCACATGGTGATTTCAGGCGTCACAAACGCATGGAGGAGAGAGGCGTGAATAATCGCGTCGAGGTGCGACGTGTCTGGAAATACGGGCCGTGTTTTTTTCAAACCGCCCCTCCGCTGGGAGATGTTCACACTCAGGAGCGATGACATTTTGGGCTTGCCCGAGATCGGCACACAGAGGACAAACCGCGCCTCTGCTCCCGTCCTGAACGATGGAGCAATAAGGAAAAATGAAGAACAGGAAAGCCAAGACACGTATGATAATAATGTATTATTTATCAGACGCTTTTATCTAAAGTGACTTACAGTTGATTAGACTAAGGGGACAATCCCCCCCCCCCCCAGAGCAATGTGGGGTGAAGGGTCTCACAGCCGTGCAGATCTTATTGCGGTGACGCCGGGGCTTGAACCATCAATCCTCCGTGTCCCAGTCCGGGGGGGGTCTGTGGGACGTGTGCCCCAAACAGCAGCAGCCTCAGACATGCAGGTTAGGCTGATTGGAGAGTCTAAATTTCCCATGGGTATGAGTGTGTGAGTGAATGGTGTGTGTGCCCTGCGATGGACTGGCGACCTGTCCAGGGTGTATTCAGGATAAGCGGGTTAAGATAATGGATGGATGGATGGATGGATGGATGGATGGGATTGGCCGGGGACCTGGCTCACCCCCGATTGCGGATGCCGGTCCAAGCCAACAGTCGCTCGGTTCACACGGACCTCCCCATAACCCCCTGGGTCCTCTTTTATTGGATGCTACAAGACTAATGAGAAGCTGTTGACATGCAGAGACAATGATGCATTGTGGGTAAGCACCTGTCAGGAGGATTCTGCCATTGCGATTAAGGTTGTTGATGCGATCCGCCCAGAGGAGAAAGCATAGCGCCGTTGTTTCCTTTCGTCGTATTTTAATTTAGTTCTGAACTTAATTTGACGTCAATTACTGTTACTGATATTGCTGTAAGGAATGAGATTAGGGGCTGAATTTGTAGTACAAAACATGAATGAGAAATTTACTGATGTGCTTGCGGATGTGTGTGTGTGTGTGTGTGTGTGTTTGTAACACTGAGCTTAGCGTGTTGAGACCGTCATTAACGCCTCGTAATCAACACCGATGGAGATTGACGATGGAGCTTTCCGAGTCGAGGCGCAATCTCCATCACGAGGCCATGCTCGCAAGGTGCATTGTGGGAATGTTTTGGAATGACTGTGGCCCAATTATTAAATATGATCATTTTAATATTTTACAGCAGTCTGTCTCTGTCTCTGTGTCCAGCTTATGATGCTGGTCCATCCACATCACAAATTAATAAATAGTACATTGTTGTAAATACCGTAACTCGAAACTGAAGTGTATGGTTGAGTCCACACCACAAATATGACCACAACAGTGACAGACAATATTGTTGGGATCACTTTCAGAGTGATTTTTTTTTTCCAGCAACATGAACGATAGAAACACTGACAATCCATCTGAATTCATAAGGCTTCACGTTAAAAATGGTTACTTGCAGAACGTCATTGTTCATCGTGCAGCTGCTCCCATCCTTGTTGTTACAGCTGTGTTCGTCGGTATGGACTGGCCTGAACACTGTTTTTTCTGCCTGTGTGTTCAGCTGTGTTCGTCGGTATGGACTGGCCTGAACACTGTTTTTTCTGCCCGTGTGTTCAGCTGTGTTCGTCGGTATGGACTGGCCTGAACACTGTTTTTTCTGCCCGTGTGTTCAGCTGTGTTCGTCGGTATGGACTGGCCTGAACACTGTTTTTTCTGCCCGTGTGTTCAGCTGTGTTCGTCGGTATGGACTGGCCTGAACACTGTTTTTTCTGCCCGTGTGTTTAGCTGTGTTCGTCGGTATGGACTGGCCTGAACACTGTTTTTTCTGCCCGTGTGTTTAGCTGTGTTCGTCGGTATGGACTGGCCTGAACACTGTTTTTTCTGCCCGTGTGTTCAGCTGTGTTCGTCGGTATGGACTGGCCTGAACACTGTTTTTTCTGCCCGTGTGTTCAGCTGTGTTCGTCGGTATGGACTGGCCTGAACACTGTTTTTTCTGCCCGTGTGTTCAGCTGTGTTCGTCGGTATGGAGTGGCCTGAACACAGTTTTTTCTGTCCATGTGTTCAGCTGTGTTCGTAGTTATAGCTCTTGTTGCGGACTGGCCTTAACACAGTTTTTTCTGTCCATGTGTTCAGCTGTGTTCGTAGTCATAGCTCTTGTTGCGGACTGGCCTTAACGCGTTTTTTTCTGCCCGTGTGTTCAGGTTGAGATGTCTGGTGAAGCAGCTGGAGCGTGGAGAGGCGTCCGTGGTGGACCTGAAGAAGAACCTGGAGTATGCGGCCTCGGTGCTGGAGTCGGTCTACATCGAGGAGACACGGTGCCACCATTTCCCCCTCCTTACAGACACACACAGGAACCATTTTGTTATCCAAAGTGACTTACAGTTGATTCACGGTTGGCATTTGTATAGCACCTTTATCCAAAGAGCTTCTCATTTACCCGTTCACACACACGCATTCACCAGCTAGTCAGGAGCAATTGGGGGTTAGGTGTCTTGCTCAGGGACACTTCGACACACACAGGGCGGGATCGAACCGGCAACCCTCTGACCGCCAGATGACTGCTCTTACCGCCTGATCTAATGTCAGCCGATTAGACTAAGCAAGGGCCAATCCCCCCTGGAGCAATGTGGGGTTAAGGGCCCAACAGCTGTGTGGTCATGTGAAAGCATACAGGATATATGTGTATGTATGCCATTAACCCCACATCTACAGAGCATACAGGAGATTTGTGTATGTATGCCATAAACTCCCATTTAGCAGAGAACCACATCCACAGAGCATCATGAGAGTGTGAACACTACTCACCTAATCCTACTAATCAAGGTCGTTAGGCAAAGGCATGTAGCTGCTTGGTTTGGACAAAAGTCTGCACCCACACCAGCCTGCTCTGGGAGAGAGGGAGAGAGAGAAAGGGGGAGAGAGAGAGAGGAGAGAGAGAGAGCGAGAGAGAGAGGAGAGAGGGAGAGAGATGGAGAGAGAGAAAGGGGGAGAGAGGGAGTGAGAGAGGAGAGAGGGAGGGAGAGGGGGTAGGGAGCAGGAGTGAGAGAGGGAGGGAGAGAGAGAGAGAGAATGAGAGAGGAGAGAGGGAGAGAGAGGGAGAGAGAGAGGATAGAGGGAGAGAGAATGAGAGAGGAGAGATGGAGAGAAAGGGGGAGAGAGAGAGGAGAGAGGGAGAGAAATGGAGAGAGAGATGGAGAGAGAGGGAGAGAGAGAAAGAGAGAGGAGAGAGAGGGAGAGAGAATGAGGGAGAGAGAGAGGAGAGAGAGATGGAGAGAGAGGGAGAGAGAGATGGAGAGAGAGGGGGAGAGAGAGAGGAGAGAGGGAGAGAGATGGAGAGAGAGTTGGAGAGAGAGAGGGAGAGAGAGGGAGAGGGAGAGAGAGAGAGAGGAGAGAGGGAGAGAGATGTAGAGAGAGTTGGAGAGAGAGAGGAGAGAGGGAGAGAGATGGAGAGAGAGATGGAGAGAGAGTTGGAGAGAGAGAGGGAGAGAGAGAGATGGAGAGAGAGTTGGAGAGAGAGAGGGAGAGAGAGAGGAGAGAGGGAGAGAGATGGAGAGAGAGAGAGGGAGAGAGAGAGAGAGGGAGAGAGAGGGAGAGAGAGAGAGGGAGAGAGATGGAGAGAGAGGGAGAGAGAGAGGGAGAGAGAGAGAGAGAGGGAGAGAGAGGGAGAGAGAATGAGAGAGAGAGAGAGAGGGAGAGAGAATGAGAGAGAGAGGGAGAGAGAGGGAGAGAGAGAGGGAGAGAGAGAGATAGGGAGAGAGAGAGGGAGAGAGAATGAGAGAGAGAGGGAGAGAGAGGGAGAGAGAGAGGGAGAGAGAGAGAGATGGAGAGAGAGTTGGATAGAGAGAGGGAGAGAGACTTGGAGAGAGAGAGGGAGAGAGATGGAGAGAGAGTTGGAGAGAGAGAGGGAGAGAGAGAGGAGAGAGGGAGAGAGATGGAGAGAGAGTTGGAGAGAGAGAGGGAGAGAGAGAGAGGTGTGTGTGTAGTGCAACATGTCCCTGTGTGACTGCATATCTACAGACACAGATATTAGGAAGGCTTAGGGCGCTATATAATTGCTGTCGTCACGGTGATATGATGGCTTAGTACAAGCCTTTTCACACACGCCAAGCTGAAATCTCATTAGCGTGTTTGTGTTTGATAAATAGGGACGTTCCGCACACTTATCCCTTCATCTCTCTGCCCCCGCGCACGTGTTTCCCCCTCGTCCCCACGCCCCCAAGACCGAATTCTGCCCATTAATGTGCACAAAGCCGTCACACCGGCCAATTACACCACAGCTCTCTCCCACCAAAACCAGTAACCGCCAAGTAGTGTCCAGAGAAAACGCCTTTGATTGTGATTGAGAAAGTGGGGATTTCTGGCCAGATAAATAAAACATCTGAGGCGTGAGTCCTAGAGTGCTGAGGCTGGCGTTATTGAGGCCCTGAATCTGTCCGTTAAACTTGACTACGTAAATTGGGTATGTGAATTAATCAATTGACTTGTAAATGATGGAATTGAAATACAATTAATTTAAATTAAAATACTAAAAACAGCGTGAGCCCGTTCTACGCATACGTTTTTTCTGCGGTCGTTTTCAGGTAGACGGGATAAAAAGATAAAAAAAGGAACGTCTCCAATCGGGATGTGACGCATTGAGATGTGTGTGGTTTCAGTGCTCATCCCTGCCCTACAGGGATGAGCCCACACAATCAGGATTGTCCCCTGCTTAGTCCAATCAACTGTAAGTTGCTTTGGATAAAAGTGTCAGGTGAATAAGTGTAAAGCACTGTAATGGGATTGAACATCGGGGACTGTGATGGGTGGTGATGGTATATCGGGATCTGTGATTGGTGGTGATGGTATATCGGGATCTGTGATTGGTGGTGATTGTATATCGGGGTCTGTGATTGGTTCTGAGGTCTGTGATGTCGCCCAGGCGGCTGGTGGACACGGAGGACGAGCTCAGCGACATCCAGTCGGACGCGGTGCCGTCGGAGGTCCGTG
>NC_083763.1:76047568-76050068 GCF_963514075.1 Conger conger | reverse complement strand
AACCGCCAACTTGGCGGGGTCCCAGTCACGTACCTTATCCACTACACTACATAAAGTTATGTTTATATTTGTGCAAATGATAAATTATGGATTGAATGTCCAGAGGGACTTATATGGCTAATATTAATTGTTAAGGAGCTCCGTGTGGGTTTTCAGCCTTCCCTCTGTATTGTGATTGCTTTGAGGTAACCAGTTGACTCGTCAGTGCATGGGAACATTCTCAGGTTATGAAGAAAAAAATGAGTCAGTTTCCATTTAAAAATTATTTATTTATGTTTGTAGGTCACACGGAACATTGCGGGAACGGTCTTAGGTCCAGTTTAGGAAATCAAAAATCATTTTTTTCATCAGCAACAACTCAAGATTTCACGGCATTTGCGTTGAAAACCGTCTGAAAGCGCCTTTGCCATTTCTTTCCCACAGCGGTTCATTTGTATGCAGCATGCTTTCCCTCTTACAAATCATTTAAATCCCTGCCTGACTCATCTTAACCTCCATTCCTACTGAACCCAAACCAGCACCAGAAAATCTGTGCCCATAATGCCTCAGTTAGAAAAATAACAAAGATGGAATGATGATGTCATTCTCAGAGGCGGGGCTTGTGATTGGGGCAGGGGGATGGGCTTTTAAAAAGCTAGAGCCCGCAAAGCCGGATTTAAATGAGTCCTCCAGACCTCGACTGCCAATCCCATAATGCAGCGATACACATTGGTCGGGAGACTGATCTCGATGAAACTGTTCCTCTCTCATTTCGCCGCTGTGGCCGTTAGGCTTGAATTGATTTCTCACGTCTGCGTCGCGTCCACCTGTCAGATGTCGGTCAGATGGCCCATGCCAACCCAACAAGAGCCCCATGCCAACCCAACAGAGCCCCATGCCAACCCAACAGGGCCCCATGCCAACCCAACAGAGCCCCATGCCAACCCAACAGAGCCCCATGCCAACCCAACGAGAGCCCCATGCAAACCCAACGAGAGCCCCATGCAAACCCAACAGAGCCCCATGCAAACCCAACAGTGCCCCATACCAACCCAACGAGAGCCCCATGCAAACCCAACAGAGCCCCATGCCAACCCAACAAGAGCCCCATGCCAACCCAACAGAGCCCCATGCCAACCCAACAGAGCCCCATGCCAACCCAACAGAGCCCCATACCAACCCAATGAGAGCCCCATGCCAACCCAACAGAGCCCCATGCAAACCCAACAGAGCCCCATGCCAACCCAACAAGAGCCCCATGCCAACCCAACAAGAGCCCCATGCCAACCCAACAGAGCCCCATGCCAACCCAACAGAGCCCCATGCCAACCCAACAGAGCCCCATGCCAACCCAACGAGAGCCCCATGCAAACCCAACAGAGCCCCATGCAAACCCAACAGTGCCCCATGCAAACCCAACAGAGCCCCATACCAACCCAACGAGAGCCCCATGCAAACCCAACAGAGCCCCATGCCAACCCAACAAGAGCCCCATGCCAACCCAACAGAGCCCCATGCCAACCCAACAGAGCCCCATGCCAACCCAACAGAGCCCCATACCAACCCAATGAGAGCCCCATGCCAACCCAACAGAGCCCCATGCAAACCCAACAGAGCCCCATGCCAACCCAACGGAGCCCAATGCCAACCCAACGGAGCTCCATGCCAACCCGACGGAGCACCATGCCAACCCAACGAGAGCTCCATACCAACCCAACGGAGCCCCATGCCAATCCAACAAGAGCCCCGTTCAAACCCAACAGAGCCCCATGCCAACCCAACGGAGCACCATGCCAACCCAACAAGAGCCTTGTGCCAACCCAACGGAGCCCAATGCCAACCCAACGGAGCTCCATGCCAACCCAACAGAGCCCCATGCCAACCCAACGAGAGCTCCATACCAACCCAACGGAGCCCCATGCCAACCCAACAAGAGCCCCATACCAACCCAACAAGAGCCCCATGCAAACCCAACGGAGCTCCATGCAAACTCAACAGAGCCCCATGCAAACCCAACAAGAGCCCCATGCAAACCCAACAGAGCCTTGTGCCAACCCAACAGAGCCCCATGCAAACCCAATGGAGCCCCACCATGCCAACCCAACGAGAACCCCATACCAACCGAACAGAGCTCCATGCAAACCCAACAGAGCCCCATGCCAACCCAACAGAGCCCCACCATGCCAACCCAACGAGAGCCCCATGCCAACTCAACAAGAGCCCCATACCAACCGAACAGAGCCCCATGCAAACCCAATGGAGCCCCATGCCAACCTAACGAGAGAGTGACAAACCAAATGGAGTGGAGAAAGTTACATTTTCCTTGGACCCTGGAGGCACAGGACTCCCCAACGATCCAGCAGTTCATCCACACCTGAGGCGAAGGATAGGCATTGAGTTTAAAAACTGTGTTTACCTTAATCCACGCAGAATCGAACGGACCAATCGGGAACGAGCACGACAGGACTGTTTGTGTCCGTGTCTGAATGTCTTCTGATCCCGAGTCTGTGTGCTTCACGAT
>NC_083763.1:76040068-76042568 GCF_963514075.1 Conger conger | reverse complement strand
ACAGAATCAGTCGCACACTCACCAGTTCAGACAGCAAGCAGATGGTCAGCTCTGTACCGAACAACGGGAGCTCTGTTGCTGTATCTGATTAGCTGAAGAGGTGCAACCCAAGGAAAAAACATCAATTAGTCCTGATATCGACCTTAGGCAGACGCTCGTGAATGGACTATTTCAGATTCAACACGCAGTAAAATGTTCAATCGACTCTGGCAGAGTATATTACACAAGCTAGCAGTTCCATGTTAAATCGACAAATACAATGATCTCAGTAGGACAAGATGTGCACGTGGTTAGGGTTGAATTGACAGTGAATATTTTGTTGTGCAGGAGAAATTTGCAATAGATTTGCATACTATTCGCATAACCTGGCCAGTTCAGACAGCTGGCATATGACATGGTTTAGCTGGTTGACCAGTTCAGACCAGCTCCCAGCTCGACATGGTTTAGCTGGTTGACCAGTTCAGACCAGCTCCCAGCTCGACATGGTTTAGCTGGTTGACCAGTTCAGACCAGCTCCCTGCTCGACATGGTTTAGCTGGTTGACCAGTTCAGACCAGCTCCAAGCTCCACATGGTTTAGCTGGTTGACCAGTTCAGACCAGCTCCCAGCTCGACATGGTTTAGCTGGTTGACCAGTTCAGACCAGCTCCCAGCTCGACATGGTTTAGCTGGTTGACCAGTTCAGACCAGCTCCAAGCTTGACATGGTTTGACCAGCTCAAGCTATGTTTTAAAACCAGCCACCAGCTCTAGATGGATGACCTGCTAAACATTATGACCAGCTTTACCAGTTCAATTTTCAAACACAAGCTAGCATAGCTGGAATTTTGCGGCAGACTATGCTGTTCAATTTTCGATGCCACAAGCAGTCCAAACCTTACAAAGCAGACTTCCCGTTTGCCATTGTAAGGCTAAGCAGTTGTGGCAAACGTTAATATTGTCGAGCGTTATTGAAATGCATAGTCTGTTCTCTTCTTGTTCTTCAGATGGGAAGTATTTTCATGGTCTGTGATAATGGTAGTACATAATAGCCGCTCTGTTGTCATAAAACGGTTCCCCTGGTTTCTGTGTGCCGAGTCACTGAGATCCAATCGCTGCCGTCGTAAATTACCGCACGGTCCTCCCGTCTCTAAATGAGTGATTTAATTTGTTTGTGCCGAATTAGAGCTAAGAGCAGCAGCTGCATCCAGCCAGCGATGCACAGGACAGGAGCCACACTGCCTCACACCCTTAACGTTCCCCGATAGAGACTCCCCCATCACCACCGATCAGGGAAGACCAGTCACTCAGTCACAATTACATTCATACTGCCAAATGAGCCACAAGGTCTACCCCACTTCATTTATCTCTCTCCAATTCAAAAGGCATTATTGAATCTCTCTCTCTCTCTCTCTCTCTCTCTCTCTCTCTCTCTTCTCCTCTCTCTTTGCATCTTTCCCTGCTTGTGGGGGTTGTTTGGGCTTGTTATTTATTATTGTTGATTGTGATTTTTTAAGGTCTACAGTCTGTGAATATTGTCCCAAAAAAGGGGTTTTAAATCTATCTATCCCTCCCTCCATCCCTCCCTCCCCCCGTTCTCTCTCTATCTCTCACCCCCCCTCCCCCTGTTTCTCTTCCTATCCCTCCCTCCCTCCATCCCTCCTTCCCCTGTTCTCTCTCCATCTCTCCCTCCATCCCCATTCTCTCTCCCTCCCTCCCTCCCCCTGTTTCTCTCTCTATCTCTCCCTCCCTCCCTCCATCCCTCCCCCCTCTCTCTCCCTCCCTCCCTCCCCCCTCTCTCTCTCCCTCTCTCTCCTCCCTCCTCTCTCCATCCCTCCCCCCCTCCCTCCCTCTCTCTCTCTCTCTCTCTCTCTCTCAGGGAGTGCGTGCCCTGGTGGTGGAGATGGTGTTGGCCACGGACATGTCCTGTCACTTCCAGCAGATCAAAGCCATGAAGAGCTTCCTGCAGCAGCCTGAAGGGTGAGCCTCCATCCTCTAGGGGGTGCCGGCATGCCCTTTTACAGCAGGGATCATCGAATCTGGCCCACCAATCAAAATCCAGCCCCTAGTTTTTCTTTACTCCCGGGTAATTAACTGCACAAATTAGTGGCCACTAATCTTCACTGGTCTTCACACCTGACTCCCAGGTAAAGGGAGGATGGAAAACCAACATGTTTTATCGTCCTTACTCTGCCTTATGCCCGGCGGCCATTTTGCGGAGATACTCCCGCCCTCGCAGCTGCGGTGGTGAGGGAGGAACTGAATTGACCGACTTCACGCCTCCCTGGGGACACCTCAGAAGGCGACGCACGGCTAAATCATCGCAACGGCCTTCAATCATCGGATGATTTTCATCATCGCCAGCTTTCCACCGTATGAATAATTCGGGCTGACGCGCGCGCTCTCTCTCTCCTCTCCCTCTCTCTCCCTCTCTCACTCTCTCTCTCCCTCTCCCCTCTCTCCCTCCCTCTCTCTCTCTCTCTCTCTCTCCCTCTCTCTCCCTCTCTCCCTCTCTCTCTCACT